>NC_141991.1:182634093-182821593 GCF_049901715.1 Pseudonaja textilis
GGAGCAAACATTAATACTGTGGCTTGTAAGGTGTTCCTCTCACAGGAATGCAAGGATAGTTTGCAAAGAATGGTGGGGGAAATCACGAGGGCAGATAAGTCCCTTTGGCAGTTCTCTCTCAATTCTTAGGAAAGATGGTCTCTTGCATTTCCATCGTGCCTTGGGCTAGATTGCATTCTAGAAAGTTACAGCAGTTCCTCCTGCCTTACCAAAAAGCAGGCAGAAGCCACTCTTCACTCAGAGTGCAAGCATTCAACGCTAGGGTGGTCTTCCCAGGCTTTAAAGGCAGGTCACTTATTCAAAGAGCTGCCTCTCGCCTGGTCATCACCACCGATGCCAGTCTCTTTGACTGGCGTGGCTCCTCTGCAGTCACAGTTGTCTCAAGGCCAGTGGTCTGCTGTGGAGAAAGGTAAAAACATCAATTGGTTAGAGTTGAGAGCGGTTACATGGGCTCTCAATAAATTCAGAAACACTGTACAGAATACACATGTCCTGATTTTGATGGATAATGTCGGCACTAAGGCTCATATTAACAGACAGGGTGGCACCAGATCCAGGGCTCTAATGTTGGAAGCTGAATGTCTGGGTCTTTGGACAGAGAGGAATCTCTTGTCACTTAGAGCAGAACATATTTCTGGAGTAGAAAATGTACAAGTGGATTGGATTAGTAGAGCCAGAATTGACCCCTCAGAGTGGAGTATCCCCCCTTTTATTTCAGGAGCTGACATGACGGTTCAGACTACCGGTTGTGGACCTGTTCACATCTCCAAACAATGCTAGACTCCCCTGATTTTTCACCAGGCTCGTGACACAGGGGGCAGAAGGGACTGATGCCCTCAGGAGCAGGTGGCCTCAAGGTCTCCTGTATGCCTTCCCTCCTCTTCCACTGCTTCCAGCTGTCATCAGAAAGATACTGGAGGAGGAGTCAGAGGTCATACTTCTGGCTCCTTACTGGCCCAGACATCCCTGGTTTGTGGACCTGGTGAATCTCTCAATCACCCAACCATGGAGGATTCCTCCGCACAGGGTTTCATCACACCGAGGGGAGATAATTCACCCAGAGCCTCAGTGGTTCCAACTGACCGCAGGGCAGTTGAGCAGAGTGCTCTGAGAAGACAAAACATATCAGAACGAGTCATCCACGCTATACTAGCAGCTAGGAGACCATCCACCAACCGCATTTATGAAGCCACATAGAAGGTCTTCTGTCAGTGGTGCAACAAGACTGGGATCTCTCTCCCACTTCTGCATCAGTAGCCAACATATTGGAATTTCTACAAGAAGAGCTTGACCAAGGGCTCTCAGCCAACACCTACATGGACAGGTGGCCACCCTCTCTTCAGTCTTGTATATTCATAGAAAGGGGTCCTTGTGTCTTAACAAGACTATCCGTCGGTTCCTGACGGGAGCGTCCAACCTTAGACCACCAGTAAGGTTCCCCACTTGGGATCTCTCTAAAGTGTTAAAGGCTTTAATGAGTGATCCATCTGAGCCTATCAGATCCATCAGTTTACATCTACTATCAGTTAAGGTAGCCTTTCTAGCAGGGCTGGGATTCAACCGGTGTTACTACCGGTTTGGTGACTATGTTTTGCACGCGCATACAAGTAAAAAACCTTAAACTGTGCCACCCAGACAGCTGAAAAGCACTGTGTGCAGATGCACAGTATTTGAAAAGCCACTTTTTTACTCCTTTTTCTACCTCAGCTGTGCCGCGCAAAGCAGCTGAGGTTGAAAAAGCAGGAAATAAAGGACAGGTAAGAGAGCAGGTGGGCAGGTGGGCCAAACAACAGCAAACACAGAACCAGTTTGGTGTCTGCTGCTCTTCAGAGCTACTGGTTCTATAGAGCCGGGCAGAACCAGTAGCATCCCACCCCTGCTTTCTAGTAGCCATGGCTTCAGCTAGAAGAATCTCCGAGATGGCTGCTCTTTTGGTCAGGGAAGACCTGTGTATTTTCCACCCAGATAGGGTTATTTTGAGGTTAGACCCATCTTTCATCCCCAAGATTAATTCACAGAGCCCAAAAACCTATATTGCCAAATTTCTGTCCCAATCCTACACATAATTTGGAACGGGCATGGCATATGTAAGAGCATTGAAAATATACATCTGGAGAACACGTCCATTCCATAAGACAGAGTCACTTTTTGTGTCCTTCCAGCCGGGCACATTGGGGTTAAAGGTGACTTCGTCTACAGTGGATAGATGGATTAGGGATTGCATATCTAAGGCCTATCAGGGTAGGTCTCTTTCTGTGCCTTGAGGGGTGATGGCTCATTCTACCAGAAGTGTGGCAACGACTGCAGCATGGGCCATTCAAGCACCCATTGAAAAAATGTCGAGCTGCTATATGGTCTTCACCATCACCATTTATTCAGCATTACCAATTGCATGCCTTTGCGTCAGCTGATGCAGCCTTTGGCAGAAGGGTTCTGCAGACTTTGGAGATTTTACAGTATCCTATCCCTGCCATGCCCACCAAGCCACATCCACAGAACCGGTAAAAATATTTGAATCCCACCACTGTAGAAAAGGAAATGTGCAACTATTTTATTTATTCATACGTACATACAAATAATTCAAGGTGGCGAACGTATCGGTAGCAACAGCAATAGCACTTAGACTTATATATTGTCCCATAGTATTTTACAGTACTCTCTGGCTGGTTTAGAATGTCAGCATATTGCCCTCCAGCAATCTGGATCCTCATTTAATGACGTTCAAAGGATGGAAGGCTGAGTCAACCTTGAGCCCCGTCAGGATTGAACTCCAGATTGTGGGCAGAGTTTGCCCGCAATACTGCATTCTCGCCACTGTGCCACCAGAGCTCCCTATCCAACATATGCAACATACTTTTCTCCTCGTATTTTTTCCCACAATGACAATTGTGCTGGGCTGAGAGAGCATGACTGGGCCAAAGTCACTCATCTGGCTTTGATGGCTAAGGTAGGACTGATTCCTGCTTTATAGTCTCCTGGTGCCTTAACCACTGGACAAAACTGGCTCCTACTCAGTTTGGAAAAGTAGAAGCTTTAGGTAGTTCAACTGCTGATGCTACATTTTGGGGGGGCTGCAGTTATAGCAATGTGTTCAATTCTGTTGGGGGAAAGGAACGATTACCTCAGTGTGGTTCTTATGATGTATATTTGGGTATGGAGACCAGGATAACAAACCAAAAAAGCATATTTTTTTTCCTCAGCACAACGTATGTATCCTGTTCCTTGAGAAAAACATAAATCGCATCTTATTTAAATATGTACATTAGACACATACAAGAGGGAGGAGATAGACTAACTGCAGACTTTCTCTAGTATTTGCAGAAGAATCTGGTGCTTCCTGAATTTAAAATACAAAGACTATTTTTCCATTATAAAATATAATTTCAGAGACAAGTGGTTTTTCTCTTCCCAGATCACAAGCAGCATTCCATAGCTGTCTTTTGACTGAAGCGAAAAATTATTCTAGAGGTTTTTTTAAAACTTCTTTTAAAAGGCCACATAATTTCATTTACTCAGCTGAAAGGATAAGGGGGCAGGCTCTTGAAGCTATTTTCCCTAAATAAGCTGACTTTACTGAGCCATTATGAATTAGCTACTGTAAATAGATTTAATAGTCCATGTACCAGGACCAATGGATATAGTTGAAATCCTAAAAACAAACAAGATTGGGAAAAGCTGCGAAAGAAAAAAAAAATTGCATAAGTCCCTTTAATATGAATCCAGTGCCTGAGAAATGAACATGGAACCAAATGTGTGCTGGGACTTTTAAAATTTCTTACCTCTTCCATCATCATACAGCAATGGTCAAGTAAAATCCTGTTAAATGAGAATGCTCTGATCCAAGTTGGTTCATATCTGTAGGATTTCCACAAACACACCCCTTTGTTATCCAAAAGATTTGGAAGACTGGAATTCTGCAATAAATCCACAAGCCACAGAAACAAATTCCTTGGATTTCTGATGACACTTTATTTGTACAGCATGAGAAAAATGAAATAATCTACCGTTTCTCATATAGATTTAAGATTCTCGTTACAAAGACCGGTCTCTTTTTCTCTTTTCCATCCTGCTTCCTGAGTGAGAGAATTTAAAAATATATAGACTCTGAGGATGCTGCTGTCAACAGATTATCAGGGTAAAACCAAGCCACAATTATGACAAATTTGTCCACTCCTAGGTCACACACATGGGAAGTATGGCATGTGAATAGCCATCAGCAGACTAAAATGTATTGTGGCCACTTACACTTCCTTACAGATAAAATTTCAGTTTTCAAAAAACTGTAGCCAAAGAAAATGCTGTGTTATTAATTCCCAGCCAATTGCTTTTTGTTGTTGTTGTTTATTTGGGGGAACTCTTTCTTCCCACACTAGGCCCATTAAAAAAACAGTGGGTCGACTCCATTTTATCAGGTGCAAAGTAAAAAGGCTCGGATAGATGAAAACGGTTGGTTGATTTGATGTCGAACAAGAACTGAAATGTTCTTTCTTGTCCGCCTGAGGTGTGAACTGAAAATTGCCAATTCCTATTAAGCTCTGTGTCCAGAGTGGCGGACGGGTTAAACTGGCTGCCTGGTGGGACTCGGCAGGAGCATACATCCCCAAAACCTCCTTGCATAAGTCCCACCAATGGAGGATATCTATCAAGTAAATTCCTCCTTTGTCCCACGGACTGACTTTCACAGGGATTGGGACGAGCTGGCCAGATCTGGCTCAAGGAGGCTTGATTAAAAGCTCCTGGGTGGAAGCGAAGGAAAAGATTAAAAGGAGGGAAGACTACAGTCTGCGCAGAGTGATGGCCGTGACTCTAAACAGCAGATGATCCAAAGGGAGGAAAGGAAGGCTCCTCAATTTCAACTGGAGCCTCTCCGTGCAATGCAAATGATCCCAGAGGCAGCTGCCACTGGCAGGCAGCCACCCCGCCTACATAAAAATAAACTCAAAGCAACAATTCCCTTGAACCCCGAAGCTTAGTGACTTCAAACAAGGATGGAGGGAGGAGGGAAAATATGGACGGCAGAGGCACAATTCTTTCCAGGAAAGTTCTTTCTATCCCTGGCTTGTGCCAATGACTTCACCACCACAGCTGTCCACTTCAGGCTCAAGGCAGCTCTCCTTTCCCAGTGGACCACATCTGGTAGTGCCTGCCTATTCAAACCCAGGATGGGAAACATCTGGAGTACAGCAACTTGGAAATGCGTGGTTACACTTTGCTCCAACTACAGGCAGTCCTCGGCTTACCACGGTTCGTGTAGTGACCGTTCAGAGTTACAACAGCACTGAGAAAAGTGACTTATGACCGTTTTTCACATGTACGACCTTTGCAGCATCCACAGGATCCCATGATCCAAATTCAGATGCTTGGCAAACTGGTTCGTATTGATGACCGTTGCTGACTCTCGTGATCCCCTTTTGCGACCTTCTGACAGGCAAAGACAATAATAGGAAAGCCAGATTCGCGTAACAACCGGGTTGCTAACTTAACAACTGCAGTGAATCACTTAACAGTGAATCACTTTATGAACAAGAAAGTTCATAAAATGGGGCAAAACTCACTTAACCAATGTCTCACTCAACATGAGAAATTGGGGGGTCAATGGTGGTTGTAAGTGGAGGACTACCTGTATCTTAAACAGATAACAGATAATCAGAGTTGGAAAGGACCTTGTAGGTCATCCAGTCCAAACCCCCACCCAAGTTGGAGACTGTTAAGTTTGGGAAAAGAGAGGCTGAACCAGAGCATGAGTGCAACAATACTTTATTATAACAATAAAGGGCTGACCGTGCTTGCCACGCCTGGAACTGGCTCGCAGCGATCAGCAACTGGTCGGACCCCGCAGCCTGCTTTTATAGCTGGCTGCTGGGGAGAACCAACCAATGGGTAAAGGGGAGAACGCCCCCGCAAAGTGAGTGGACCTGAGTGAGAACTCCTAGAGTCCTCAGGACATAACACCCCTTCCCCCCAGATGCGAACACGCATAGTCTTTGAGGTAGGCAGGAGGTTTATGTTGGCGCCCGGAACGGCGCAGCTCTGGAACGCTGACTGTCCGCTCAGAGTCTGTCTGGGAAGGCAGAGCCGGGTGAGTGTCACCAACATGCCCCTCGGTTCGGGCAGGCCCGGGACTCGTAGGGTTGGTCACTGGGGACGTGCTCTCGTAGACTGGATTGGGCTGGTCCATCGTCTGGGCGCCGCTGTCCATGCTCGGGTTTCCTGGACTGACGGTTGGTGTGTACTGGTCGCCGGGAAGGATGTGGATGTGGGGTTGATGCTGAGACCTCCCGTCGCTTTGTGATTCTGGGTCCCTGTTAGTGTGGGTGCTGAGGCGCCTACGCAGCTGGTCCAGGTGCCTTCTCCAGACCCGGCCGTCCTCCAGTCTGACCCGATACGACCTTGGTCCGGTGATGGCCACGATCTCGCCCAGGATCCACAGGGGGTCACCAGCGAAGTTCCTCGCGAATACTGGCTCCTGTAAGATAAAATGTCTAACCCCCAATGTGGAAGCAAGGGGAGAGTCAGGGCAGTATTGTGGATGAAGTCTGTCCAATACAGTCCTCAGACGCCTGCCCATCAGGAGCTCAGCTGGGGACTTGTTGGTGACTGAACAAGGAGTTGAATGCTGGCTCATCAGGAAACGCGAGAGTTTGTGGTGCCAGTCATCCTTACTGAACCTAGCCAGGGCTTCTTTAGTGGTCCTGACAGCCCTTTCAGCCAATCCGTTACTGGCAGGATGAAATGGGGCTGTGAAAATGTGGCGGATACCCAGGTTGGCAGCAAAACGGCTGAACTCGGTTGATGCGAACTGCGGGCCATTGTCGGAGACAATGGAGTCGGGTAGCCCGTGTGTAACAAACAGGCGTGTTAATACGTTGGTGATTGCTTGTGTGGTGGTCGTGGATAGCTGTGCAACGTCAATCCATTTAGAATAGGCGTCCACGACCACTAGGAACATCTTCCCATGCAAGGGGCCGGCCAGGTCGATATGAATTCTGGACCACGGAGCGCTGGCGCTCTCCCATTTAGTAGGGGTGGCAATAGGAGGAGCAGGACGGGATTCCTGGCAAATGTTGCAGGAACTTACCCATCTGACAACGTCCTCGTCGAGGCCTGGCCACCATACGTAGCTGCGTGCTAATGCCTTCATTCTCACGATGCCAGGGTGTCCCTCGTGCAACGCCTCCAGGACTCGGGTACGTAGTAAGGCCGGGATGACCACTCGAGTGCCCCATAGTAGACAGCCCTGCAAACTGGACAGTTCCTGCATGCGGGTCTTGAAAGGTGAGAATTTGTTTTCAACATTGCCACCCGGCCACCCCCTCTTCACCCAGTCGAGCACCTGGGCGAGCGTTTTGTCTGCCTTGGTTTTAGCAGCAATGTCAAGGGCAGTGATGGGGAGGTCCAATTGTGTTACCTCGAAAATAGCGTGGACAGGAGCAGGGTCTTCAGCCGGGGCCGGCAAGGGACAGCGGCTGAGAGCGTCAGCGTGGGACAATGTTTTACCTGGCCGGTGTATGAGTCTGTAGGAGTAGGCTGCTAGGAAGAGGGTCCATCTCGTCATCCTAGGGGAAAGGACTTGAGGGGTCTGTTTGTCCCCAGCTAGTAGACCCAGGAGGGGCTTATGGTCTGTGACCAGCTCGAAAAAATGGCCAAAAAGAAATTCGTGAAATTTTTCACTGCTGCAACAGCTGCTAGAGCTTCCTTATCGATCTGGCTGTAATTACGCTCTGTTGCGGAGAGCGTTCTGGAGAAAAAGGCAATGGGAGCCTCGGCGCCATTGGAAAGCCTGTGGCTTAATACTGCCCCAATTCCAAAGGGGGATGCGTCTGCTGCCAGCACTAAAGGAAGGTTGGGGTCGAATTGAATAAGTACCGCCTCTGACGTGAGTAGTGATTTCACGGCGTGAAAAGCATGGTCTTCTTTGTGCCCCCAGTGCCAAGGTGACTTTTTATCCAGTAATCTGTGTAGGGGTTCAGCTACTGATGCTTTATGGGGCAAGAAAGACGCGTAAAAGTTTAATAGCCCCAAGAAGGCCTGTAGTTCAGTTTTGGAGGTTGGAGTGGGTGCCTCGTGAATTGCCTTAACCTTGGACTCCAGGGGGTGAATGCCTGAGGCGTCAATTTTATAACCCAGAAAGTCCACCTGTCTAGTGGCAATGGCGCATTTTCTCTTTTTCAATTTGAGGCCATGCTGTCTGAACCTCTCTAACACTGCTCGAACTCTCTGGAAGAGTTGGGGTCTGTCCCTGGCCGAGACTAAGATGTCGTCGAAGTAGGGTACTACTCCAGGAGGCCCTGTAAAATCCGCTCCATGAGGGATTGAAAGATACCTGGGGCAACACTTACGCCAAATTGGAGACGCTTGCATCTGAAAGCACCTCTGTGAGTGACAATGGTCTGGAGTTCCGCTGTTTGGTTGTCAACAGGGAACTGTTGATACGCTTGAGACATGTCCAATTTGGCAAAAATGCTGCCAGGTTCAAAAGTGTGTAATAAATGCTGAATGACGGGCACTGGGTAAGCGCTAACTTGTAGAAACTTATTGATTGTGGTCTTGTAGTCCGAGCAAATTCTCAGGCTACCGTCTTTTTGAGGGGTGTGACAATGGGCGTCTCCCATTTGGCGAAATCTGTTGGCTCAATGACCCCTTGTTTTAATAGTTTATCCAATTCAGCATCTAGTTTTGGCCGAATAGCGAATGGGACCCTACGCGGTTTTAGCCTGATTGGGACTGCCTGGGGGTCGACTGAGAATGATATTGGGGTACCGTTATAACACCCCAGCTCATCGCTGAATACATCTGAGTAATCAGCGAATAAGGAGTCAGTGTCTGAGGTTGAGACAGCATGGACTCCTGTTAGCCCTAGGCCGAGATGGGGAAACCAATCGAGCCCCAATAAGGTAGGGAGATTGCCGTTAACTACCACTAGAGGTAGGTGACCTTTAAAAGCTTTAAAACTGACAAGGAACTTGCCTCTGCCGATTACAGGAATGGTCCTCCCCTGGTAGTCCTTCAGGCTAAACTGGCACTTCTGGAGCCGGCTAGTTGATAGGCTGGGCTGGAGCCTCTTGAGGGTGTTCCACGAGATAATTGAGAGCGCTGACCCTGTGTCAACCTCCATGCGGCACGGTTTACCTTCTAAGTAAACGGAGAGAGAGATTTTACTAACAGTGTGGCAAGTGTGCTTGGCACGGTGATGTGTGCGACAGTTTAATACTTGCCTCTGCGGCCCCGAGTGTGAGACGGGGGGGTGCCTTTGTGTTGAGCTTTGAGGGGCTTGGCAGACTCTTGCGATGTGCCCCCTTTTATGGCAGTTATTGCAGGTGGCTCCTTTAAACTTGCAGGTGGCCCTCAGATGAGATCCACCACAGGCTAGGCACAGGGTGATGTGCTTGGGTGGACCGATGTTTTCTTGTTTGGCTCCTACCTGTGGCCGTCTGTCGTTGGAGAGGCGATGGACGTCGTTTTCATCACTCAGGGATTCCTCTGCTACCACCTCCTCGGAGTGGACTGGAATTGATGTCAGCTTGACCGTCGGGCCATGGATTTCGGTGGCTGAGTGTGCTGCCAATTCTGCTGCTAAGGCCTCCTCGACTGCTTGTGCGAGATTGAGGTCTTTTTTCGCGAGGAGGCGCCTTTGAAGGTGTAGGTCCTTGACCCCGCAGACTAGTTGATCGAGGAGCATGTCCTCCAGGTAGGTTCCAAACCCACAATGCAATGCTGCTGTTCTGAGAGCAGCCATATACTGATTAATGGTTTCCTTGTCCGCTTGCTTCCTCATACGGAAGGTGAATCTCCTGGCAATCTGTGAGGGCCTGGGAGAATAGTGGTTAGTGAGGATTTCAAGTAGCTCTGACCAAGGAACGTTTTTCAACTCACGTGGAGCCACGAGGGCTGTGGCAGTATCGAAGACGATGGCTCCACAGTAGATTAGGAAATACGATTTTTTCCGATGTTCTCCAGCATCAGCAAGCCCAATTGCATCGATATAATGGTTAAAACGGTTCTTGTATGATTCCCACTTCTCCTCATCCGGTTTGAACGCTGGGAAGACTGGATTGGAGTTCATGGTGATGGGGCCGGTAGAACAACCTGTGGAAAAATCTCTCTGGGGCAGCAGAAAATGTTCTAGTGCCTGTGGCAGGCAAGTGATTTCAGCTCTGGAGAGGCTTTTCGCAATCCTCTCTCTCTCTCTGGGTCAGCCACGTTTGGCCGTCAGCCGTTGGTGGCGTTTAAATTCGCGCCTGTGTGGGCGTCAGTGACTTGACTACAGCGCTGTGCTGTGCCTTTTAGGTTTGAAATTCAAATGACAGCCGTTTGAATTTCGCGCCTAAACAATGAGCGGCTGCGGCTCGCAGCGCTTCACTTTCCCTGTAGCTGGGCTAACAAGCGGCTACAGACGCTTCTAACTTTCGATCTGACCGCTCTCTCTGGCTGCGGATCAGTGTTCGCTTCTATTGCTTGCTGGCCGCTTTCTCTGTCGGCGGACCAGCGTTCGCTCTTTTTGTTTGCTCTTTTTTGCTTGCTGACCGCTCTCTCTGGCTGCGGATCGGCGGCTAGTGACTCAGCGGTTGCATGGTGCTTCTGGTAGCCATCCCATCCTCGTCGCCAGTGTTAAGTTTGGGAAAAGAGAGGCTGAACCAGAGCATGAGTGCAACAATACTTTATTATAACAATAAAGGGCTGACCGTGCTTGCCACGCCTGGAACTGGCTCGCAGCGATCAGCAACTGGTCGGACCCCGCAGCCTGCTTTTATAGCTGGCTGCTGGGGAGAACCAACCAATGGGTAAAGGGGAGAACGCCCCCGCAAAGTGAGTGGACCTGAGTGAGAACTCCTAGAGTCCTCAGGACATAACAGAGACCATACACCATGTCTGACAGATGGCAGTCCAATCTCTTCTTGAAAGTCTCAAGTGATGGTGCTCCCACAACTTCCCAGGGCAAGCTGTTCCATTGGTTGATTGTTCTCACTGTCAGAAAGTGTCTCCTTATTTCCAGGTAAATTTCTCCTTGTTCAGTTTCCATCCATTATTCCTTGTCTGGCCTATAGGAGCTTTAGAAAATAGCCTGACCCCTTCCTCTCTGCGGCAGCCCCTCAAATATTGGAAGACCGCTATCATGTCTCCCCTGGTCCTTCTCTTTACTAGACTAGCCAAGCCCAGTTCCTGTAACCGTTCATTGTATGTTTTAGTCTCCAGTCCCCTAATCATCCTGGTTGCTCTTCTGATTCTACTTTAAACTTCTGATACCTTAAAAAAAAACAACCAATCCAAACCAGGCAATATTTATAAGAGCCAGTTTGGTGTAGGGGTTAAGGCACTGGGCTGCAAAACAGGAGACTGAGTTCTAGTTTCGCCTTAGGGATAAAAACCAGCTGGGTGACTTTTGGCCAGTCATTCATTTTCTCTCTCAGACCAGCCCACTTCACAGGAAAATAGGAGGATGAAACAGAACAAATAGTCCTTGACGTACAACCACAATACGCCCAAAATTTCTGTGACTAAGCAAGGCAGCGGTTCAGTCAGTTTTGCCCCGTTTTACGACCCTTTTTGTCACACTTGTTAAGCAAACCACGGCAGTTGTTAAGTGAGCCCTGTGGTCATTAAGCAAATCTGGCTTCCTTCTTTGACTGCTTGTGGGAAGCCAGATTACAAATGGTGATCGCATGATCCAGGGCAGTGCAACCGTCATAAATACATGCCAGTGGACAAGCGCCCAAATTTTGAGCACGTGACCATGGCTGCAACAGTCGTAAACATGAAACCCAGTCATAAGTTACTTTTTCAGTGCCATTGTGACTTCAAACAGTCCCTAAATGAATGGTTGAAAGTCAAAGACCGCCTGTATTAGGTGTGTTCATTGCCTTGAGTTACTTAGTAAAGATAAAGGTTCCCCTCACACATACGTGCTAGTTGTTTCTGGCTCTAGCGGGCAGTGCTCATCTCTGTTACAAAACCGAAGAGCCGGCGCTGTCTGAAGACGTCTCTGTGGTCATGTGGATGGCATGACTAAATGCTGAAGGCACATGGAACACTGTTACCTTCCCACCAAAATGGTCCCTATTTTTCTACTTGCATTTTTACATGCTTTCAAACTACTAGGTTGGCAGAAGCTGGGACATATAACGGGAGCTCACTCCATTACGTGGCGCTAGGGATTCGAACCGCTGACCTTTCTGATCAGTGTCTTAGCCACTGAGCCACCGCATCCCTTTTTTTCTTTTACAATGGGTTAGAGATGAAGAGACAGGCAAAATCGTCTGTTGAAAAAACAATATGGCAGCTTTTTAAACATTTTGGAACCCTCATACCTGACTCTAGAGGTGTAAATTTTAGAATGGATTGAACTGAAACCCCAAATGTATCCCCAAATTACTCATCGCTTATTAACTTATAACAATGCAGTGCCTGCACTCTGGAATAGCTTCCCCTGCAAGTTTGACCTAGCCTGATCCTGCAATTTTTTAAAAAAACCAACCTTGAAAACACACACACACACACACTTTGGGATAGGTGGAATGCATCCATCCAGATTGTACTTTGGTTTGCTAGGGGATATCTTTGTTCCTCTCCAATATTTTAATTTCCTGTTTGTTTTGTATACCATAGTTGTTTTCACTGGTACCCCTTATTAATTGAAATTGGGGATGATGATGATGATTGGTCACACAGTCAGCCAGATATTCAAATTGGATCTGGCATTTTTATCCACCTATCAAGTCCTTCCCAAGAATAAGCAATGGGATAAGCGATGTTTATGTTTGATGGTGTTAAATGCATCATCACAGGAAGTAAACTGATCTGGGTAAACTGTGTTTTGCAATTGACCAGATAAAGTTGCTTAATATTATTATTACATTTATTTGCTGCCCATCTTTGTGCTCAAGACAACTCTAAGCAGCTTAGAAATCTATAGAATAAATATATGAATAAATAAATGAAATTTGCTTTGTCCATTTCTCAATTACATAAATATCCCCACCTTACATATCTAATCAATCTTTAAAGCAAGCATACATCTCAAACCTCATGGAAATCAATATATTAGGGCATTTTTTATAACTGGTTATTATGCAAGAAATTGAACTTGAGGACATTTTTGAATATATAAATAGGCAGAATGAGATCTACCAGAATCAAGTAACTGCCTTTAGAAAACAGTGTTGTTGTTGTTAATAGAACCTATTTACTCTTCCAGCTGCTAGTATATCAGCATTAGAAAAAATATAAAGTGATAATCAAAATGTTATGAAGTCTAGAAGAGTTAACTACTCCAAATCTGCCAAATGGGATGTACTGCAGGCCTTTTAACACCTGGCTGACAAAAAAATAATAATCAAACATTACACAAGACTTGGCAATACAAAGCTCTTCTCCAGACAATTTCATACTTAGGGATTTGCTACAGCAGAAGCTTCTGGATAGATAAAATACTGCAGCCAAGATAGAAGTCATGTAGATTTACAAGTCTTAAGACTTTAAGACTCAAGACTTAAAATCCTGAAGAAGACAGCAATCAAGCTGCATGATGGTAATGATTTGGGTAATTGGACTGGCCAAAGGCAGTGCTCAAATGACATGTCACCCTTTACTCATGATATAGATAGAATAGCTGTTTTAAAAAGGTACTTCCAGTAGCTTCTAAAACTTTGTTTTAAAACTCCTAAAAACTTTGTTTTTCCTTGAAGGTGTTTCGCTTCTTATCCAAGAAGCTTCTTCATTTCAGACTGAATGGTGGAGGATGGTTGGACTGATATTCCTTGCAGTCATCTGGTCATTACCACTCTCTCTGAGAGTCATGGAGTCCACTTGAACTGTAAAAGCTTCTTGGATGAGAAGCGAAACTTCTTCAAGGAAAAACAAAATCCAGTTGTCTTTTGAAGAAGCATCTTTAGGACAACCATGATCTCGATGACTGAGAATCTCCATAGATGATTGCATGCTATATTAATACCTGTACACCAGTAGTGGGATTCAATTTTTTTTACTACCGGTTCCGTGGGCGTGGCTTGTTGGGTGTGGCAGGGTAAGGATACTATAAAATCTCCAGTCAGAGATGGGATTTGCCAGTTCTCCAAACTACTCAAAATTTCCGCCACCAGTTCTCCAGAACTGGTCAGAACCTGCTGAATACCAGCTCTGCTGTACACAGACATGTCTAAATATTGATTGATTTTAAAGACTAAACCAGAGATCTTGCCAACTTTAAGGCTTGTGGTCTTCAAAGCTGGCTGAGGATTTCCAGGAGTCGAAGTACACAAGTCTTAAAGTTGCAAGTTTGGTGACCCCTAGACTAAACCATGTGAAGAACAGCTGCAGGTTTTGGGTGTGGCTAGTCTAAAGAAAAGAAGAATTAGGAGTGACATGATAGCGGTGTTTCAGTATTTGAGAGGCTGCCACAAAGAAGAGGAGGTCAAATTATTCTCCAAAGCCCCAGAGGGCAGGACAAAAAATAATGGATGGAAACTAATCAAGGAGAGAAGCAACCCGGAATTAAGGAGAAACTCCCTAACACTGAGGACAATTAACCAGTGGAACACCTGGCCTTCAGAAATCGTGGAGGCTCCATCACTGGAGGCTTTTAAGAAGAGACTGGACAGTCCCTTGTCTGAGACGGTATAGGCTCTCCTACTTGAGCAGGGGGCTGAAGCCCTCTAAGGTCCCTTCCAGCGCCATTGTATACTATTCTACTTCTATGGATGCCCAAGTATATGACTTTGGGTGGTTCGCAACATTAAAGTAAGTTGAAAATGCTACACACAATACTAATATAGTGAAGAATTAAACAAAAACAAAAAATAACCACCAGAGACTCACAGAACCCCATCTATATACTAGGAAACAGGCTCCATCGTATACCTAGACCCCAGGTTCAAGCACAAAACCAGGTTTTAAGAGATTTACGAAAGAACAGCAGGTGAGTCCTAACTTGGATGGATAATGTTCCAGAAGGTCCCAACTGTCTATGACCAACATTACCTGCACATGCTCCTCCTGTTAGATCAGATAGGATAGATAAAAACAATAGGGAAGAAATGGTCCCATAAGTAGCTTGGCTATGAACTATAATGGATCTTAAAGGTATCGATCAGGGCCTTGAATTGCCCCTTGAAGAAACTGGCAGCAAATGCAGCTTACCAAGCAATGGTATCATTACATATTCTTTTGTCACCAATGTTTCTGTGCTGCTCTACTCAGCAACTATATAAAAATCAAGGGCTTCTGATTTAACTCCAAAAACAAAGTTTTGGAGTCTAGAGGAGCATGCCTCTAGCACAGGGCTGCCAAACTCACATCATCCCAGCTGCATCACGTGACGTATCAGAACTTTTCCTCCCTTGGCTAAACTGAGCGTGGGTGTGGCCAGCATGTGATGCATCCGGCCCGCAGGCTGGGAGTTTGACAGCCCTGCTCTAGCAGTTGTCTGCCGCTCCTTAAAGCAGCAGCCATGGTTTCCTGAGCTTTCTCCCTTTTTCCGTTGCTGCATGATCTCTCGAAAAGACAGCTGCTTTAAGGCAGGAGTTTGCTTTGCTGGCTGGAGAATTCTGGGAGTTGCCAAGGTTGGAAACCCCTGCTTTAGGGTGTTCCAGCAGCAGAGGTGGTATTCAGCAGGTTCTGACCAATTCTGGAGAACCGGTAGCAGAAATTTTGAGTGGTTCAGAGAACCGGTAGCGGAAATTTTGAGTAGTTCGGAGAACCGGTAGCGGAAATTTTGAGTAGTTTAGAATACCAGCTCTGACTGGCCTCACCCCCATCTGGTGGTGACCAAAACTGGATACGGTATTCTAGGTGTGGTCTTACTACGGTTTTATAGAGTGGTATTAGAACCTCACTTGATCTTGATTGTATCCCTCTGTTAGGCTTTTTTTGGCTGAAACTGCACACTGGCTCCTATTTAATACTTCCAGGAGTTACCTTTATACTATATAGCCACATCCAAAACCTATGGAAAAATTGGCCATGTTGTTCCTGTCTGAGACCAGAAGCAAACCAAGAGATGTAACTGATGACATACAAGTCCATTTAATTCTGCCCTCATCAAAGCTTGCATAGGCTGTAAGCAATGTAGCTACATTTATACAGCTGTTGCCAGCTGTCTGTCATGAGTAGCCAAGGAATCACGTGGATTTTAAAATGAATTAACCTGCATTCCTGCTGCCCAGCGGGGCCTGTAATTAAGCTGTAATTCCTCCCAGATCATTTTATAGTTCTCCTATTGTAACAATCAGAATTCTAAACAGCGCCTTTTCTGACCTTCACCTTTTCCAGATTCTCGCAAGCTTCACTGGAGCAAGACTGGCCTTTTGAGGTATTCTTTTTTACAGCACCTCAGCTCTTTCTTCTTTGCCTGCCAGGAATGGAGGAATAGCTGCTGGTTGGAGGCTTGAATGCTACTGAAAGCTTTACCCAGGGAGATAAAAGAGACTTGGGGGGAGGGGAGGGATGGCAGGGGATGCCAAGGAAACTTGGCAGCATGCAAATTCCTGAGGATCCTTGTCAGAGTCATTTCAGCTTTCCAAAGGAAGTAGCTTGTGATGCTAAACGCATAGGGGCCTTAAAAGCTGCCTATGGATGAAACCTGTCAAAGACATCCACAAGAATCATGTCAAATGGATTTTATGGTAAAAGTCATATCTAACATTGGCTTTTGGAAGCATCATCATAAGCCAAGATTAGCAGGACATTAGAAGAGGTGATTGGTGATCATATCCAAAGGGCATTAAATTTAGTGTCAGAGAGTGCTTGGGGTTTATTTATTAAAAATATATTTATTTTCTCTGATTCAGATAAGTTGTCTTTTGTAGCGGTCCTTATTCTCTGTCACACATTTGAAGAATTTAGTCTGGTTGGATTTTTTTCAGTGCTTGTTCGGAAACGACTTTACTGTAGTAATAATAATAATAGATTATAGCTATTCAGATAGGCAACAACCATTTTGGAAAATGAGGAGAAATTCCCCCTGGCATTTCAGACCACATATAATTTTGCTTCAGGTGAAGAAGTTTATAAACTATTTGGCTTCCAGTGGCTTAAAAATTGTATGTTTCTTATGAACTCTTGCCTTTTTTTGCATTTTACAAAGAAAACACTTCAAAAAACCTAAAAATAAGAAACTTGGAACTGGACCATCCATCATAATTTTAATTTTAGAAGTTTCTTGACTCCAAAAAATGTTCTGTGGAAAAAAAAAAGCCATTCAACTTTCTAGCACCACAGCCTTAATGCTAATAATGTCCTTAGCCAAATAACATAATTTTGAATTGACTTTTATTTGAAACCAGAACCTTCATTATTATTATTATTATTATTATTATTATTATTATTATTATTATTATTATTATTATTATTATTATTATTATTATTATTATTATTATTACTGTACTTCAGTGGAAGAATAGATAGCATATATTTGTTGTTCAGCTTATAATGTCTATGATACTTATGTTATTTTATGTTATAGTTTACTAAATTTATTTCAAAATTGAAAGAAATATTGATCTGAAACAATTAGTCCAAGGATTTGTTAATTTCCAAGCTATAGAAAAGGCAAGGTTTCGATTTGGGGCACTCACAAAAATGTATGTTAAAGATGGATATATAATTCAAATAGTTAATTTGCATAGACCTGGTGTTTTCTGGGAAGCAAACAAGTCACCCCAAATAGTAGAGAATTGGACTTCATCTAACCAGAATCTAAGCTATGAAATAATTTGCATATCCTTAGTGTAGTGTGGGAAGTGATTACCAGAGAAATTCACCTCAAGATGGCCATTTACTCATAGATTTTTGAGATAATTTAAATGATTATGGACAACTGCTGACAGATAAGAAAGTTGGGTCTTGGGTATACCTATTGTTACCATTTGAAAAGCACTTATCTGTAATATTGCAAGCAAATATTTATTTGTTCGTTTGTCAAACATGTACGTGATGACAAGTATGAACATAAACAGGAACAAAGGAAGTAAATACAGATAAATAACAAGCTGATTTGGCTTCATATTATTTAATTGCAGAAGATTTTTGTTACATTATTTTGCTGCTTAAATTTCTCAAATGAATACAAAAGTCTTTTCAAGGTTTCCATGCAGGAATAAGTTCTTAATGTTTTTTTTTTTACAAGAATGTGTAAGGTTGAAACATTTATGGAAACGAGTGTTTTGTAAGATGAGAAAATCAAAAATTGTGTTGCTGCAGCCGGCTGTCTACTTTCTCATTTCACTTTCCAGCATCTGCTGTAGTAAATTTTTCACTTCCCCTTTAGTAACATTAAACTACAGAAATAATATGGGGAACAGAAGAAATTTACAGGTCCAAACTGCAGCAGAAATTGTTTGAGTTAGGTTCTTTCCAGACCAAAGTAATTCCCCCTGCCCCTTTTAAAACTATACCTAGACTTTTACAATTTTTCTGGCTATCTAAGGTACAATTAAGTCTTTGGGAGAGAATGATTTGCAGGTGAATGGAAAAATAGTAAAAGTTGATTTTTTTAAAAAAAAAAGTGTGAAAATAGAACTATGTAGTTCTTCTAATTAAAATATTTTAATTAGAACTAATTAAAATACCTTCTTCCTTTCAATGCATAATGGAACACCATTATACATTTGTTGCCATTAAAGGTCACATGGTTACTGTGTGGTTCATGTGAGGGATACACTTTTTCTTTGAAAGGGCAAAGCAACAAAAGATATTTCACTCATATTTTTTAATAAACCTGAAAAAAAGTTCACAAGTCTTTTCCACAATAGAACAAAGAATTACAGGTATATACACTGTTAGGGTGAGTATATCCAGTTCTGTATTCTAAGACTAGTTGCCAGTCAGGTCTGACATGAAACTATGAGGTAAATCCAGTTTCACTTTATGTCTGCTAGTTTAAGGAGCCCTAGGATTTCATTTATTGGGTTAATTTGCATATTGCTGATGTATTCTGGGAAATAAATTGAAGTCAGGTGGCCAGCTCAAGTTAGAGACAGTTCACTACTTCAGAACTGAACCATTGTATGATCTGCATCCTCCTGGTTCTTCTGGGAAGTCAGCAGAAGGTGTCAATATAAATAGAAGAAAAGCTTGTTTTGTCTTACTGGTCCAAGCTAAGAGTCTGGCATGTGACTAACTGATGTGATGTGTAGCTTTCTGGTGTGTTCTGTGAAATGGGCAAAGATAACTATGACTGCAAGAGAAGTTAGATTTTGCCTGATTTCCTTTAAACGGGAAATATCCTTTCAGTTTCTCTAAGTGTTTTATTTTGGGTTTTTATTTTATAAAATGGAGGTTTTTAATTTATGGACTGTAGTTCCTTTATCAGGTGTGATATATTTGCAGCTAGGTTATAGAAACTGAATGAACTTGTGTGTATGTGTTCTTTTTGTGATGGCAGTATGGGTGTGTGCATGGTGTTTATGCAACTATAACTGGCTGTCTGTATTGGCCAAATGTGTGTGGAATCTGCTTGTAGGGCAGAGGTCTTCACCATATGGCCTATATGGGGCTGTGAGCTGTTTGCAATTGGATCATGAACATGGTGATTGACATTTGTTCCATTAACATGAATGGTATTTGTGTGTTCATACCACCCACACAAACGAAGCTGCCCAGGCTTGCTGGACACCCTGATTCGCCAATCTGGAAAGATTGGGGAACTCTGCTGTTAAGGGTGGCCTCATATCATTTTCTGTAAGTGGCTGTTGAACTTAGCAGGAAGCAAAGATTTTGTGAATTCCTCCAGAGATAAATTATTTGTATCCTTACAGGGCAAGCCATCTCATTTATTAATTCTTTTTCTTATTGGGAAACTTGTGTGGATCCTTCCTTCCAGTAAGTTTCCACCATTGCTTGTTGTCTTCCCCTTCAGCTCTTAGGCAGAGTTAAGTTGGCACTCTCTTCCCATGACAGTTCTTCAAATACCGAAATGCTGTCATGTTTCTCCTAAGCCTTATTTTTGTTGGAGCCTTTGCAAAGTAAAACTTAAGTTGCTTGGTATTCTGCTGTCTGTCACTTTATGTTTTTGTTATTATGGTAGAGATTATGAAGTGATTTATGATACATTAGTTTATCAGGAATCTGTTGCTTTTATCTGGTGTTTCATTATATTATGGAAAATAGTTAAATTTCATGATCCAGAGCTGAAATATAAGAGAAATTGTTTTTTTTTTCTAAGCCGGTATGAAATTAAAGACATAAGGTAGTCTGGTCCAATGGTTAAAATTGCCACATTAAAAATGGGGAGACAAAATTCTAGTCCTACCTTTGGCATAAATTTGACATGGCTATTTGAGATCAGTCATTCTCACCCGGTGATCAAAAGAAAGCAGTGATAGAGTTCCAAAAATCTTGCCAAGGACTCAAGATTTATTTGAAGATTCGTAATGCACTTGTGCACACACATGTAAGTTGCAGATAATAGGCCCGGTCTGCCTCATGCCTGGGTCTAGGATAAATTGAAGACATTACTGTAGAAACAAGGGTAGTCTCTCACCATGCTTTGAGGATAAGAAACATTGACACTCTTTCTGTTACTCCAACTTGCACAATGCAGCCACTTCTTGTGCCATATCTGTCATCGGATGTTGGCGATCCTATTTTTATCAACAGCCCCACAAAAAAGTGCTGTTGAGTTTTGTCCAGACCAGTCCCTTAGATTTTGAAGCCACAATGTTCTTCTGCCTGGACCTCATTTGCCTTCAATCTTTCTTTGGAGCATGCCATATTTTTCCAGGTGTCACTTCACATGTCCGAAATATTCTAACTTTTGCTTTTTAATGGTTTTGATGATCTCCCTTGGCTTTCCCAGGCAGCTTAGCCCATCATTTCTGATTTTGTCAAGCTAACTTATATGTAATGGCCACCTGTGAATCCACATTTCAAATGCTTCTAGTCTTTTCAAGTGGCTTTCTGCCAGAGGCCAATTCTCCACTCCGTAGAGCAGGATAGAAAAGATGTAACATCTGACAACACAGCCACATCTGAGTAAAACCCAAGCACTAATAATAAATCTAAATCTCTCACATCTTGGACGTATTCTGCCAAGACAAGACAAGCATCACTGGGGGAGACCTGGATGCTTGTAAGAATCAAAGGCAGTTGAAAGGAAAACTGACAGAAGACAAGGTGGCGAGATACTATCAGCTCATACACAAGCATGAGCTTAAACAAACTCAAGCCATCCCTGACAGATAGCGATGGAACAAATTGCCATTAGCAAAATCCTTGCGCACACACACACACACACACACACACACACACACACACACACAGAGCCTAAATGGACGTTAGTAGGTTGCCTGGGGGTGGTGTAACTGTTAAGGTTGCTACTCTTGAGTGCTGTTGCATCTACTAATGACACAAAGAGCACCTCTGCGAAGATGCTTAAGCCTCTCCAGACTCTTTGAGTCCATTAGTTTTGAAAACCAGGAAGCTTGGAGATTTTGAAATTCGGTGAATGGCTCTCATTATTCCTCTTTATTTGGTGGACTCTGGATCTTCAGACATGATTGACCTCCTCCTCCCTTTTTAAAACTTCTTTTAATCTGAAAGACGGCTATTAAGGGGGAAAGTTTGTCTTTCTGCCTGTCACAGGTTTCAGGTGTGGAGCACCAAATGAGTCCCAAAGAGAAATAAACTTCTCCCACTTATCTTCATTGCGCTGTTAGCCTCAAAGCATAATTGTGGCTGCTTAAATCTTAGACCTGTTCAGCAGTGGAGCTGAAATATAAACATCCACTAGAGAAATTGTCAAAGCTCCCAAGAACAGACAGATGTTTTAAAATGGGAGAGGCATTAGAAAACAAACATTCCCAAATACAAGGGATTATTGTTCTTACATTAAAAAGCGACTTTTAAGTGCTGAAAGTATACTTTTGCCAAGGTAGGCTGCACAAGTGCCTCTTTCCTTCTTTACAATGGCTCCCTCAACTCCTATATTTTGGGTGAATCTGCACAGTTTCTGTTCTAACTCAGGTATAAATTTCTTTTTGAGAAGTAGGATATCAATGGTGGGTGCATGCCTAATCTAATTCACTAATCTAGCTCTACACACATCATATTAAGACTATTAGCCACGATTCATGCAACAAACTATGCCTAATCCAAACAAATCATTTCATGGTCTAGTGCAGGAATGTCAAACTCAAGGCCCGGGGGCTGAATTCAGCCCATGGGTTGCTTAGATTTGGTCCGCAGAGCCGCCCTGGAAACAATGAAGGACCGGTCTGTGGTGCCTCTGCCAGCAAAAATGGAGCTTGTGAGGGCCGCATGTGGCCCTCTTGAGTTCAGTTTTTGCTGGCAGAGGGTTGCAAGAGGCTATCCCAGCTGAAAAGGGAGCTTTTGAGGGCCATGTATACCTGCCCCCAAGCTCCGTTTTCACTGGCAGAGGATTGCAGGAGGTCACTGCAGCCAAAAATTGAGCTCTGGAACCCATTTTTTCTGGCAGACCTTTTCCAACATGTCATGCTGGCCACACCCACCCCAGCCCCCTGAAGTCAAACACAACCCTGATGTGGCCCTCAATAAAATTGAGTTTGACACCCCCTGGTCTAGTGTGTTGTTATGAACTCAATGTGTTCACACATGCTAAACCATGGTGTAATTAACCATGTTTTACTGAATAAACCATTATATCATAGTAACATGGAAAGAAAGGGAACAACTGGGTTCACACAATATGCTAAACCAAAACCAACCAAACTAATCATTTTGGAATGATTTGATAGGTGAATCCAGCATGAACATTGCAGCTTTATTGAAATATTTTCTCGTAACAATCTGTCCTTAGATCACTTTGTCTGATTCAGTTCTATTTAATTGAAACTGTTCATAATTGAAATGTCTTCTCTAGGACTGCATATATATTGGCAAGAAAATAAAATACTTATTTTAGAATACATAAATAAACTTAGTTTAAGCCTCTATTAAATTAACCGAGGAATATTATTCAAGCATCACACACTCCAGATACTTTTAAAAAACATTCTTGCCAAGTATAATTAAATTGGGTCTTGATGAAAAATATGAGAAAATAAGAGCTCTAAAGCTGTTGCTTTATTTCATAAAAATTGGCCTGGGTTATTTGCAGCTTGTGCTCTATCGTTTCACAGGAATATTGACTAGATAAATAATCTGAAAGGAACTTAAATGTAAGTTTCCCTTATTTAAATAAGTTACTTATTTAAAGGAACTTATTTAAGTTCATTTAAGGAACTTCCATAGTAACAGGCTCATTTTCCAGAGATGGTTATAGATTGTGAAATGCTCATTGTGATGAATGCATTCCTGTGTTTTAGTAATTGGGCAATCATACTGAAGTGACGTCATTGGCTCTGTCACCATCACCATGTCCCTGGACCCTTGGCGGTGCAATGGTTAGAATGCAGTATTGCAGGCAAACTCTGCCTACAGCCTGGAGTTCAATCCTGATGATGCTCAAGGTTGACTCAGCCTTACATCTTTCAGGTGGCAGGCTTGCAAATGCATCTGTTGGTTTTTGCTAAACCAACTAAGCGTCTTGGGTGAATACAGCCAGTAGATGAGGGTGCCAATGTTGATGCTGAAACTGAATTAGAATTAGAATTCTTTTTATTGGTCAAATGTGATTGGACAAACAAGGAATTTATCTTGGTGCAAATGCTCGCAGTATACATAAAAGAAAAGATACATTTGTCAAGAATCATAAGGTACAACACTTAATAATAGTCATAGGATACAATAAGCAATCAAATCATACTAGGAAACAGTCAATATAGATTGTAAGTTTACAAGCGACAAAGTTAGTCATACAGTCACAAGTGGGAGGGGATAGGTGATAAGGAGTGATGAGAAGATTAATAGCAATAGTAGTGCAGACTTTGTAAATAGTTTGACAGTGTTGAGGAAATTATTTGTTTTAGCAGAGTGATGGCTTTCAGAGGAAAAACTGTTCTTGTGTCTCGTTGTTCTGGTGTACAGTGCTCTCTAGCATCGTTTTGAGGGAAGGAGTGATATATATTACTGTACACTTGTATCTCGTAGGAGTTCAGGACAGTGTCTGAATCTCCCTACATTTTATTCATACAACTGCTGTGTGTGTTGGTTAGGCTGAAAAATATTGACTGGTTTTGCTGTTTGATTAAGGAAGAAACCAAATCAAAACACTTGCAATTTCTGTAAAAGTTTTCCTGAAAATAAATTTCATTGCATATAAAGTTGCTTGTGATGTGCCTATATAAAATTTTGAATGTCACATTTGACCCTGACTGCTTTGGGGGAAAATATCTCCCTCATGAAGCTTTGACCTGAATCTTCTTGAAATTTTCTGAAAAATTCCACTTAAGAGTTGCATAAATCAATAACTGGTTTGACCTGGAGTTGCTATTCATGTGTTTTTCCTTTAACACCTTAAACTGCCAGGACATCTGCATTTGGTCCTAGCCATCCTCATTTGGTTATCCTATTTTAATGTGTTAACAGCAGGTCTGTCAGAAGCTGTATATTATTCCTTATCTTGTCACCATTTATGCTGTGTCTACATGTAATAATTTACTATTGGACAATTTCAAAGGCAACAGAAGAATTCTCAAATGGGTCAACATGTGGAGAGAAATGAAGTGTGAACTGATGTTTCAAAACCCACAGTTGCATTTACCGTAGTTAACTTGACATCCTTCAGCAAAAAGCTCTGTTTGTTTTTT
Source organism: Pseudonaja textilis (assembly GCF_049901715.1). NCBI lineage: Eukaryota > Metazoa > Chordata > Lepidosauria > Squamata > Elapidae > Pseudonaja > Pseudonaja textilis. The sequence goes on from NC_141991.1 coordinate 182,658,753, forward strand.
CTGGTCCGGCAAAATAAATTTATAGCCTTATCTGTCTTCTTTTAGCACTTAGGTAGTTTAAGGTTCCTTCTTCCAGATGATTATGGACATTAACAAATTATTGTATATTCCAGTTGGGTAAGTTTTGACAAGTTCGTGGAAAGAGTTCCAACTGCAAAGACATTTGAGACTAAAGTGACAAGTTTGAGGAGTGTGCATGAAACTATCTTTGTTTCTCTGGTGAAAGTTAGCCAAGAAGGACAGGAGATATTAATCTACGTCTCTTGTGAAATTACGATAAAGTTCATAGCTGGTGAAGTTTGGATAATGCTGAAGAATTCAAGGCCACTGCTTCATTTACCTTTTATACGCTAATAAAGGAAAATATTTGTAGCTCTGGCTTGAAAGGAGAGGTCCTTGGCACTCCCTGGTTTTGGCTGTTTACTTGCGGACGTTTCATTACTCAAACTAGGTAACACCATCAGTTGCTAGTAAGGCATTTTCTGTGTCTCTTTGTAGCTGTCTAATTGTCCTCCAGGTTTTTGCAGCTGGGATATAATAACTCAACTCCATAGAGTCGAGTCAATGATGGCGTTACTCAAGAAGTGGGCACAAAGGAGAGAGGCAGGTAAGGGGTCTGGTGTCTGGGCTTCGAGAGCTGCTCACCCTGCCTCCAGTCCAGTGGTGGGATTCAAAAATTTTTACTACTGGTTCGGTGGGTGTGGCTGGGGAAGGATATTGTAAAATCTACATTGCCACCCCATTCCAGGGGAAAGATTACTGCAGAATCCCCATTCCCTCCCCCACCCCACTAACCTGCTTTCCAGCTCCGTTCTCCTATGCAGGGCAACAAAAGAAGACCCAGCCGATCAGCTGGGACTCAGGAGGCAGAGGATAGATGTGGGCAGAGCCAGTCAGAGGTGGAATTTGCCAGTTCTCTGAACTACTCAAAATTTCCACTAACAGTTCTCCAGAACTGGTCAGAACCTGCTGAATACCACGTCTGCTCCAGTCCAATTTTATAACTGGAGAATGGATCTTAAGATCCTTAAGTCATTGTCACGTTTTGTCCACCCAATGTGGACTTGTCTGCTGTTTGTAGAAACTGTTTGGCCATGAGATTTTATCATTAGTGGTGGGCATAAAAACGAGGGGCATGTATTTTCATATCCCGTTTTTATAATCTTATCTGGGCTTAAGACTATACTTAATCATGAAATAGCACAGGTTTAATGACAAGCTAATACAGGTAGTCCTCGACTTACAACAGTTTTTTAGTCACCATTCGAAGTTAAAATGGCACTGAAAAATGTGACTTAGGACCGTTTTTCACTGTTACGACCTTTGCAGCATCCCTGTGATCATGTCATTCAAATTAAGATTTTTATGAACGTTGCTGTGTCACAAGGTCATGTGATCACCTTTTGCCACCTTCTGACCAGCGAAGTCAATGGGGAAGCCAGATTCACTTAACAACTGCAGTGACTCACTTAACAAAAAAAGTCGTAAAATGGGGCAAAATTCATTTAACAAGGGTTTCACTTAACAACAACATAAATTGTAGACTCAGTTGTGGTCATTAAGTCGAGGACTACCTGTATGGAGTTGTGAAATGAATAAGTAGTGCTTGACTTACGATCACAATTGAACCCAAAATTTCTGTTGCTAAGCGAGACCATTGTTAAGTGAGTTTTGCCCCATTTTACAACCTTTCTTGCCACAGTTGTTAAGTGAATCCCTGTTGACTTTGCTTGTCAGAAGGTTGCAAAAAATTATCACATGGCCCCAGAACACTGCAACCGTTATAAATAGGAATCAGTTGCCAAGTGTCTGACCGTCTGACTATTCCCACATGACCGTGGGGATAGCAATAGCACTTAGACTCATATACCACTTCATGGTGCTTTCCAGCCCTTTCTAAGTGGTTTATAGAGTCAGCATATTGTCCCCTAACAGTCTAGGTCCTCATTTTATCGACCTTGGAAGGATGGAAAGCTGAGTCAACTTGAGCTGGTAAGAATTGAACTCCTGGCAGTCGGCAGAATTAGCCTGCAATACTTCACTCTTAACCACTGTTTTCGATACCATTATAACTTTGAAAGGTCACTCAATGAACAGTTGTAACTCGAGGACTACCTATATTTTAGATTTATGTTTCACTAATGTCAAGGATACTGTAGTTCTAATTTGTAAATTGTGACTGAGTGGCTGAAATACTTCATCCTAAGTAATTCAGGTAAATATTAACACTTAGTAGGCAAGATTGGTTCTATGAGGATTTTCATTGTTTCTGTATTTACATCAGCATTTCTCATCCCTGGCAACTTTAAGATGCATGGACTTCAATTCCCAGAATTCCCCAGAAAGCATGGGGAAAAAAGCTGAAAAGATTACGGAACAGTGGTGCTATGAATTCTTGATTTGTTTGGAAATGCGATACTAATTCCAAAATCAGAATTGTTTTTCTATCAAGGTTTTTACCACCAATTCAACAGTTTATTTTGTTAAGTTAACCCCAAATCCAAATAGGTGCTTGTCAGATAGCAATAGTAACGTCACTTAGTCTTATATACCACTTCACATTGCTTTATAGCCCTCTATAAGTGGTTTACAGAGACAGCATATTGCCCCAAATAATCTGGGTCCTCATTTTACCAACCTCGGAAGGATGAGTCAACCTTGAGCCAATGAGAATCAAACTCCTGGCAGTAGGCAGAATTAGCCTGCAATACTGCATTCTAACCACTGCGCCACCACGACCCAAAGATACTGATACTTAAAAAATTATTTTCAGTCTAACTAGCCCTGGTGAACACAAGATATTCTGTGCATAAACTGAAGTGAATTTTCATCAAACTGCATAATATTGAGAATCAGATAAATAATTCTGGCATATTTAATAAAACACACAAATCCCACAAGTACCTTTCTTTATCCATAGCTTTAAATACCATAACAACTGCATTAAAACAATGCTTGCATTAAATAATTAACTATTTGCTGCCTTTAAAAAACACCAGAGTTTGTGGCCTGAAGCAATTGCCACACCTTATTTAATGATAGGGCCAACCCTGTAATTATGACAGGAAGGCATGCATCACCCTGCCTTAATTCAATTGGGTGTGTGAATGATGAAAATCAGTCTTTTTTTTCCCCTAGCAGTTTAATCAATCTCCATCTTTCTTGTCATTTCAAGGACAAAACTCAGCCAAAGATTTCAAAGTGATGACTCTCAGCAAAAATCCAAGGAATGGAAATGAACATTTTTCTTAAAACATTTTTTTCTTTTCTTTTCTTTCTTCTTTGCTTTATATTTGATTGGATTAATTTTTTATGTTTTCTTTAACATTTCAAAAAAAAATCCCTGTATATCTATCTTGCAACTTCTCTGTAGTAATATAGACCTTTATGCATGATGGTATTTCTGAATCCTGAAGCTTGGGTAGCTGGAAAAATTCCAGGCCTACCAAAGCATGTATATTGACAGGTTTTTCCAGTAAACCCTTCCCCAATTCTAATAGCAGTGGGCATGCCATGCAATCTAGTTTATATACTTTTTCTCTGTTAACTTTAGTTCACTAACCAACCAAAAATTGGTATGTTTTTTTTGTATATTAAAAACATTTCAGCTAATTCTACATTAGGAGCAAAAATGGGGCTTTGTCATTGATATTCCTGAGGTGAGATAATGCTGCCTTTTAAAATTACTTAAAATGAATCAAACTCTCCATCTCCATTTGTTATTTTTTCAGTCTCCTGCCATCACTTTATATGTGGGAGTCTCAAAAAAACTTTATTCCTATAAAACTTAATCTACCAAACTGCAACTACAAAGGATTTTTTTTTTCCAGACTGAAAGTTCTCCCTTCAGTATGAAGCTCATCATACAACAGATGGATCTCCACTTCGCTGGATCCTGGCTGGATCATATACCTTCCTACTATCAGAAGCTCTCCATCATTTCACAAATGTATTATAGGTATTTTTATGTTGTCTAGAGATCAGTGTTTCTCACCCTTGGCAACTTGAAGATGTATGGATGTTGGATCCCAAAATTTCCCAGCCAGCCGTGGTTGAGAAACGCCAATCTAGATTCTGATGGCTTGAATCCTTAATGTATCCAATAAATTCTAGAGCTGAAGTCTACACATCTTCAGGTTGCCAAGATTGAGAAATGCCGGTCTAGATTCTAATGGTGTAAATCCAACTCCATTTATACTTCAGTTCTAATCCTATTGATCAAAATAGAGATTATTCCCACACTGGATATCCAAAGCTGAGGTGTTTACTTATTGTGCATCTCTCACAATACCCTCTAAAACCCAGAACTCATGAGCCTAAAATGTCTGCAGTGAATATTTGGATATTGAATGAGAGGCAAAGAGTCCCAGGCTCTTTTGTGTGGTGTTGTGTTCCTGAATATCAAATATGAAACAGTCAGAAGGTCGTGACTGGGTTCACTCATTATGCTAAGCCACCAGGATGGCTTGCTTGGTTTTTGGTTAAAGTATATTCTGTGAACTCAAGCACTGTGGTTTGTAAATCGTGGTTTATAATTTGCATCTTTGTATGAACTTAGCTAACTGTGGTTGATGTCAGTAAATCAGGTTTCAGAAACAAACCACAGCTTAGTGCTATGCTTGAACTGAGTCATGGTAAGATTAGAGCAGGGGTTTTCGGTTTCCTTTGGCGCTCGCACAAGGCTTCAGAAACTAGTACAACCAAAACTACAGCAGAACAAATCAAATAGTAAACAGAAAACCTTCAGATTACTGTATGGTACTGTGGTTTTAAAGCTCTTAGAGAACAAGGATCCTTGATAAAAAAAGGTATTATATCCTTATGTTCCTTTTTTGAAATATTGTAATTAACTCTTCATTTTTATCATATTGCTTCTGCTTGCAAATAGATTATTCCATGTGGTTCTTTTCTTTGTCTTTCTATGAATTTATTTTGCGGTAGTGCTGTATGGTCTGGTTTTCAGGTTGGTGCCTAACCACTACGCCAAGCATTTGCCTTTATTGCGATATATAGCATTTCAATTCAATTAAATTTATTTAGAAGAATTGCCTTGTAAATTAAACAAATTTAATAAGTAAAAAATAATGATGATGAAATAAGAATTTTGGCTCTTGAGTGCCCACATGAATGAAGACTTTGCTACACTTACTGAAGAGCATCTTGAGTATTTTTTAGAGTTGTAATTCCTAGCTAATTTCAGCTTTAGAAATTTGTCCTGAGAAGGTCCTGTCAGGATGCAGCTAAAAGGAAGGGCAAAAATAGAAGAAAGAGATGTAGAAAAACTGTTGTGGGGCACTTACCCTCTGTTCCTCAGGCCAGAAACAAGACAGAAAGGCAGAAACTCCTTTGAGCAGATGGCCAATTTATGCAATATCTTACTCAAGGGAGCATTATCGTAAGACATTATGTTTGGATTGCCTTCTATCTAGAAGCCAAAATGCTTACCTTCACTTATGGCTAACCCTAGTTGCTCTCAACCTTCTAAAAATGATTATTTTGTTCCTTTGTACGGTGCATTTTGAATTGCTCACTATTTTAGAGAGGGATGGTGGCTGCATTAATCTTTGGCGGCTAAGCTAAGTAGGAATCTTAAGGTCACCTTCAAAATAAATCTATTTATGACTGTGTAAAAGTTCCTGGATCGCAGGTCATTTTGTTAAATGCATGGGATGCATTGACTGATTGATTTACTTGCTTGCTTTTTTCAAAAAATCCCACCTTTTATTACTTTATAATTCACACAAGGCGACAAATGTATCTAACACTCCTTCCACTTCCTATTTTTCCCGCAACAATCACCCGGTCATAATGATTGAATAAAATTCACTAAACAACTGCAGCAGTTTTCTTAAGAAGCGTGACAAAAAAATATCATAAAACAGAACAAAACTCGCTTAACTGCCTTGCTTAGTAACAGTCTCTTCTTAGATTTTGGGGTTCTTTCTGGTTGTAACTTGAGGACTACTTGGACTTTTTCCTCCTGTTTTCACAACAACAACAATCCTATGAGGTGGGTTGAGCTGAAGAAAAGCGTCTGGTCCAAAGTCAACCAGCCAGCTATCACGGCTGAGGAGAGAGTAGAACCAGAGGTGGTATTCAGCAGGTTCTGACCAGTTCTGGAGAACTGGTAGCAGAAATTTTGAGTAGTTCAGAGAACTGGCAAATACCACCTCTGACTGGCCCCGCCCCCATCTATTCTCTGGCTCCCGAGTCCCAGCTGATTGGCTGGGTCTTCTTTCGTTGCTCTGCACAGGAGAATGGAACTGGAAAGCAGGTTAGTGGGGTGGGGAGGGAATGGGGATTTTGCAGTATCCTTCCCCTGCCACACCCACCAAGCCACACCCACAGAACCAGTAGTAAATTTTTTTGAATCCCCCCCAATCCTAGAACTCAGTCTCCTGATTTCTAAGCTGACATCTTCACCACCAGATCAAACTATCTTTTGAAGGTGCCACAAGCCTTTTCTATATTTTGCCTAATTACCTATACGTTTGCTTATATTTCCAGTTTTTCTCAGGTTAAAATGTCTTTTTTTTTTTTTTGGTATAGGTTGCCTTTCCAAAGACAACCTTGTGGTAAGTTAGTATTATCTTAAGTGGATAAGATTTCCTGCATTACAAGGAAAGAACTGGCAAAGGTCGTATTTCATCGTGGGGTAAATTCTGTTTTGTTGCCTTTGTGGCTCAGCCAACACTTTATGTATTTATAAAACTAGGATCTGAGAGACCAAACGTCCCTTCGGGTAGACAGCCTGGGTGAGGTAGGAGCCATGAAAGGAACATGGAGGTGCAGTCAGAGCTATGCAGAAAATAACCCTGGCCAAAGCAAATAATTTGCTTTGACAGTAATGGCAGAGCTGTTTTTAAACAGCATATATACATGCTATATACATATATATTTCCTGAGAGCTGTTTTGGATCCTTCAGATGTCCTAGCACATGGGTCACTCAGATCACAGTTCTATAAATGTCAAGTCCCCAAATCAAACTTTTCTTGTAATCTTTCCAAGAACTCCATTAATTTATTGTAACACATTTTGAACAAAACGCGTGCCTGTGATTTTCTGCATAAATAGCGAGGCTTGTAAACTTAGTCTTGCTCTGCCTAAGACTCCAAAGCTTTTTTTTCTTTCTCATGTTTGTAGATCAGCAATAGGACTTCACTTTCCTAAACATATTCTCCAAACTTACACAGCATTATTCCTCACTCAGGAATCTGTATATTAAATTTCAGGGCTACAAATGTATTAGCCTTTGATGTCATTTAAATATCAGATATTGTTCCCTTGGTTTTAAGTTTTACAACAGTGATTTTTTCCCCCCTGCTGCTCTGTTCAAGAAGGAATGCTTTAAATGAGCATCGGTGGCTTAGTACTTAGAATGCAATGCTGCAGGCTACTTCTGCTGACTGCCGGCTGCCTACAATTTGGCAGTTCGAATCTCGCTGGTCTCAAGGTTGACTCATCCTTCCATCCTTCCGAGGTGGGTAAAATGAGGACCCAGATTGTTAGGGAGCAATATGCAGACTCTGTATACCACTTAGAGAGGGCTGTAAAAGCACTGCGAAGCAGTATAAGGGCTATTGTGATCTTCTCTGGATGAAAACCATTTTGGTATCACATCAGCTCAGCGGTTAATTATTGTCTGTTGATCAGGATTCTGTTGAGGTTCATCAAAAATATTTTTTTTAAAAAAAAGTTTCCTGATTTGAGTAGACTCTGATAACAAAAAAACATGTTCTGAGTTAAACCGTGCTGAGCTTCAGATATAGTGCAAGTCACACCTTGCACTTCAGTTACCGCAATGTGATGTTCTAGGGGTTGTCTTTGATGTTGGAAAAACTCCTGCTCAGTTGCTGATAGTCCATGGTCCATCATGGTCCACATCTACTTTAGCAGCCATGTAGGCCACCAGTAGGTTTCTGGGTACAACCCAAAATGCGGATTGTTCCTTTTTAACCACAAAGATGGTCATCTTTGATCAGAATCTGCCTGTCCTATGCAGGCTGTTCAGAAAGTTATGCTTCTGATTGCACTCCCACAAGATCAAGGGCCCTGGGCCCCATCAATAGGCTTTTTCTGTAGGCCTTGTAACACTGCGGACTACTCTCCTTCCTGATGTCACAATTGCCCCTTCCCTGAATTCTTTTAGGAAAAATGGATTCAGATTATCCTCTTCTGCTGAATTTAACAGAATGTGGGAAGTTGATATGATATAATATTTAGTAGCTGTTTGATTATATTTTGAAGTTTTAAGGGCTTTATGCTGATCTTATGGTCTTTATGTTTGATTGTTATGAGCTATTTGAAACCGGGCAGGTGGCATAAATGTTTTCTCCTTGGAAGAGTGGGTATGAAAAAAGGACAAAAAAACACAGTTTTCATTCTCCTTGTGCTGCAAGCCACACAGAGTGACCTTGAATTTTTATTTATTTATTTGATTCATGAATTGCTTACAAAATAATAGGTATAAGTATAAACATGAGTAAGAATACAGAAAATAGGTACGATTAAATGGGGACAATAGGACAGGGACGGGAGGCACAATGATGCACTTATGCACGCCCCTTACAGACCTCTTAGGAATGGGGTGAGGTCAATAGTGGATAGTTTGAGGTTAAAGGAGTGGGGGTTTGAGGATGTAACTACAGAGTCAGATAGTGCATTCCAGGCATTGACCACTCTGTTGCTGAAGTCGTACTTTCTGCAATCAAGTTTGGAGCGGTTAACATTGAGTTGTATCTGTTGTGTGCTCTTGTATTGTTGCGGTTGAAGCTGAAGTAGCCATTGGTTGGTAGGACATTGTAGCAGATAATTTTGTGTACTACGCTTAAGTCCAACTGTAGGGGGCGTAGTTCAAGTTTGTCCAAGCCCAAAATTTCAAGTCTGGTGATATAGGTATTCTGTTACGAGCAGTGGAATGTAGTACTCTTCTCGTGAAATAGTTCTGGACTCACTCAATTGTATTAATGTCTGATATACAGTGTGGATTCCAGACAGATGAGCTGCATTCGAGTATTGGTCTAGCAAAGGTTTTGTATGCCCTAGTTAGCAATTCAATATTTCCAGAGGAAAAGCTTCGTAAGATTAGATTTACAACTCTTAATGGTGACATAAGCAGCAAATTCATTTAATAAACAAACATTTTCCATGATCATATCAGATTTGTGGCTTCAATGAGGCCACACAGTTTCCTGCAAGTTCCTAGTTTTAGACTTTTCAAATGCAAAATGTGCAAAATTCACTGTAGTTGTTTCATGGGACATCACAATGTTTTTGTTATCCCTTGGTAATTTGAGCATCTTTGATATCTCTTTTATCTGATGCTCTTTTTAAAAAATGTCTGAATTCATCTGGACCAAAAAAAAAGGTCATGCCAGTGTTTTTTTCCCCCATCCTCTCCTCGGTTGTTTCCAAAATCCCTGAAAATAAGTACTGAAGATAAGTACTACAGTTTTACTCATCCATTCATAAACTTTTTAATGCTTTATTATCCTCAAATTTCAAAGTAATGCTATTTCAGTTCTACACTTAGTTCTGCTGTCGTGCAGTATCTCTTTTATCATTTCAATGTTTATTATTTTAAGCCACTGATGTTCATTCGGGGGGAAAACCCTAAAAGTCCATAGGTGGTATATTAAATAGGTCCACTGAAGACTCGTAAATCAATCTGAAAGCTTCTGAGTTTTTACAAACTCTTAAGAACTTTAGAACAATTCTGGTTTTTGAAGAGGACTTTAAAATCCATACTCAAAAAGTTCACACAAAAAGACAACTTTTTCCAAATGTTACACATGTTGGCCTAAGAGACCGCATGAAAAGACACGCTTTTTTCTAAATGATCCATTCAACCAATAAACTTAGTTGCTAGAGACCCAGTTGTATGCAGTAGTTAAGGCATCACATACATACCCTGCCACATACATACATAGGCACAAAAAGTATTATACATTCAGCAGTTGCTTCCACAGAAAGGGGGAAGGGCACAGCTACAGAGAAGATGTGTTTTTCTACATGGCAGGTGGGTAGCCGTATAAATTTAAACCAAGGGAGAGGGTGTAGCAGCATGCAGTCTGGACTGTGTGTCTCTTGCAAATGGTTGCCCAAATGTCTCGCTCCAGACAATATTTTTTTAAGCTGGCGAAGAGTCATGCTGACATGAGCACAGGATAGAAGTAGCATAAATGATAAAAGTGGATACACCATCAGCCAAAACAGCATCTTATAGCTTGAAAATTAGCTACTATTTTGGAATCTTTTTATTTGTTTGTTTGTAAAATATTTTTAGCTGGCCATCTTAAATACATAACTTATGTATAAAATGCATGTTACAATTGTGCATAAAATACGTAATAATTTTACTTCTCTTATCTCTTCCTTTTTCAACCAACCTATTAGATGAAAAATTCTGAAAAAACACTATCATTTAATCCTCAAGAATATCCTTTTGTTTTTTCCACTACTCACTATCTTTTTTAAAGATTCAATCCTGACCATCAAGCTCCAAACACAAACATCCTTAGGAAATATGATGAGTATTGCCATAAAACTAATTGTACTGCTAGGCATACTATTTATATTGTCTGTAGATGTGCAATATAAAATTACCCACCTGGTATTATAAATCAACTGTGGTTATTAAATTATTGATGGATACTTGAATTCTGGTCTCCCGATTTGGATGAAACTTCTGTAGTCTGGTCTGGACTGTTTAATGGATACCCGAGAAAGCATACTTGGGAATCTTGAAATAAAGACCTATTTAAGTTGAATTATTCCTACAGTGTTATAAAATATTTATAATAGTGAAATATGCCAGTGAATGTTGCGCTGCAGCAGTATCACGCAGATCTCTGTCTTGTCTGTCTGTTTCATACACACACAAGTTACCCACATTATCTGCTGGAAGATTTATGTTGGGTAGATGGTTGACCATTGTGAAAACACTGTTGGACTGAGTTGAGGGTCTTTTCCAGCAGGATATTGCTTATGTTATGCTTTTACAAAATCCATTCAAGTAGTCCTCAACTTACAGCCATTCATTTAGCAACAACTCAAAGTTACAACAGCAATGGAAAAAAATGACTTACCTTACAACCATTGCGGCATTCCCACAGTCACATGATCAACATCTGAGTGTTGAGCCATTGCAGCATCCTGGGATGAAGTGCTCACCACATGTGACCTTCCCAGTTGGTTTCTGACAAGCCAAGTCATTCATTTCATGACCAGATGAATCATTTAATAAGAGCAATGATTCACTTCTTCTGAGGTCTTCTGCAGTCACAACATAAGCCTACGGTTGGAAATCAGGCTTGTCAGATGTTACATCTTTTTTTCTCCTGCTCTATAGAGTAGAGAGTTGGACTCTGACAGAAAGCCACTTGAAGAGACTAGAAGCATTTGAAATGTGGATTTACAGATGGCTGTTAATGTATAAGTTGGGTTGACAAAATCAGAAATGAGGTGGTGATAAGCCACCTGGGAAAGCCAAGAGAGATCATCAAAACTATTAAAAAGCAAAAGTTAGAATATTTCGGACATGTGATGCGACAGCTGGAAAAATACGGCATGCTTCACTTAATCCTCCAAGGAAAGATTGAAGGAAAAAGAGGTCGAGGCAGAAGAAGAACATCAAGGCTTCAAAATCTAAGGGATTGGTTTGAACAAAACTCGGCAGCACTAACGTCCGATGACAGATATGGCACAAGAAGAGAAAGAATGATTCACTTTGAAAAGTTCATAAAAATTGAACAGGACTCAACAGCAACCTTATTCAGCAACATAAATTGTGTTCATAAAATGGGGACTTCTTGTAGACCAGGATTGTCAAACTCACGGCCTGCGGGCCAGATTCGTCTCACTGGCCATATCCATGCCAGGTTTAGCAAAAGGGAGAAAGTCACGATATGTTAACATGATGCCGCCATGACGATGCGAGTTTGACACCCCTGCTGTAGACTGACTGATACTCAGTTGAGCTGAAAGACATCAGGAATATTGTTGGTAATGTATATTTCTCCTCCACATTGGCACAATCTGACATGGAACGTATCCAGTCTCCAAGAATCTCCTTGTTATTCCTTACTGGCATTACCTTTGGTGCCTATTTCTTTTCTTGAATAATTTTGTTGGTATTTGTCAGGTTTAAAGAATCAGGGCCATCCACTGAGCTGCTGCATAGATGATTTATTCAAACCTATACAGAAGAATCTGGTCAACCAAAGTTCAACAGTAAATTGGCCAGCAGTATTCAGGAGGGGGTTGGACTTGGAGTGTTTGTGGGAACATAACAATTCTAAGTTGATAAGGTGCTTAACTCCGCATCCCTTCCAGCACTGCCTGATCTACAATCTTTCTCAAGAGCCTTCTATGCTAGAGAGGTTGTTTAAGTTCGATAAAGTTCCCATTTCTGTAAAAATTGTGGTGTTAATTACCAACCTTTTTACAGTCCAATGCAACCACTTCTACGCATGACTGGCTGGCTTTGAAACCAGTGGTTGTGACCATCATTAGGATAATTGTTCAATCACTTTGCAGGCTATTTTTTATGAAATTGTTCTAGTTCTGAGACCCCTCTAATAACTGCTTAACCTCATTTGTTCTCTCCATTATTGCCCTCAGAATTGGTGGTCCAGGGTGACCTTTAATCTTTCCTGCACAATAGCATTGCAGAGAATGGAAATAAGGTAAAGATTTTTTAAAATTGAACAATATATTTTTCACTTAATTTATGCAAACTGTAATAACACAGCTAATGCAATTCTTCCATATTATTCAACCATCTGTTACATTAAAATGCATGATTCATTTTTAAAATGAATCACTCTGCAAACTTTCAGATTTTGCATCCTCCGTAGATTTTCTTAATCAGCATTTGTTTTGATATAAATACAGGCTTAAGTTCTTACTGTCATATCAAGTGTCCATCCTGCAGTTAACGACAAATTGCCGGCATGATGTTGAAATGTTAGGTTATATGTGACAGTTTGACAAAGCTGAGATTTCTTTTCCGCTTCATGACATGATTTTATCCTGGAGTAAATAGTCAAATGTTCACATTATCTGTAAAATCGAGCTGGAGATTAACTCTGATGGGGTTAACAAGTAAAAGAGAAATGTAGGAAACTGTTTATGCCTCACAGCAAATATTTGAACAGGGTCACTCCCTTGATGAAATTCACCACCCATTCCTGCTGTGGAGCAAAAAACGCTTTAAGAGAGCTTCACATTTATGAGTCGATGCTTTACTACACTCAAAGCATCCTGAGATCATACCTTCTTTTCTAAAAAAAAGGTTTAGCCATCTCTCATATTTCTGATTTAACCAGCGCAAATATAATTTCAGTTGAAATCTGTCTATGAAATAAACTCAGTGATATTTAAAAAGATTTGGAGACATTAGCTGATTCTCCTGAATTATAATAGTGCACTTAATAAATTTGGAATGTACCACAGAATAATAATGAAGAATAATCATGTAAGGAGAACGGATGAAGGTGTGTTTCCTTCCCTTACCGCACAACATTTTTTTTCACACGGGGCTCTTTTGCATTTATTTGCATGGAACTTTATTTTATACCTCACTGCACTATTTTTTCACTCCCATTTACCTCAGTTAATGTGCTTTGGTAGATATATTTGAATCTTCTTCGTTGTCAAAGATACTCTGAGCAACACACACCTGGGTAATCTTCACAATATGCATGAGGCATATTTTAAAAACAGCTGAGCTGGAGCTATTTTTATTTATTTAATTATCAATCAAATTTATGTGACCACCCAACTCACGGGAAAGTGACTGGGCAGTGTACAACGATCCAATAAAGCCGTAAGTGTAAAACAATCATTACCTAGATCCATTATATAATAATTATTAAATACTGAAAACTATATTACTGTTTTACAATGCTTAAATAACTTTGGAATGAGGAACATCATATCCTCAGGATTTCTCTAGGACATGCCTGATAAAAGAAATGATCAAGGATATTTAAAGATGAATGAATATGAAAAATATAGCATATTTGACATCTTGTCCCTTCCAAGGTTATTCTTTCTGTAAGGTATTATGATGGATTGTTAGCAAATGGGGAATAGTTTGCATATTTCTGGGCAATTTGTTGTAAAGTTTTTCATCTCTTGCCAAAAAACTTGCAAATTCACGTATGACATTATATCTTTGCTGCATCTTCACAGAATTATGATAAAGTACACATACATAGGAATTCTTTCTCTTGAGGGAGAATTAATCCTAGGCAGGAAATATAATTAGAGTATATTGTTTCTTGTTTAAGAGGATATGCTACATTCAAATGTAAGCATTTTAAAAAAATATTGATCCCCAAAGTGCTATGGCAATATAGAAAATCAAGGCATTTATTGTAATATCAATGGTAATATAAATATAGTGGTAGACATTGATTCAAATTCCAGTCCCATGTATGCAATTCAAAAATAAATCCTGCTGAATCTCAAATTCAATGAAGATTATCTCAACATTAAGATGAAAAACAAACTTTCAGCCCTGCTCTGAGATAATTAAGTTGAATGACATGTATAATTCCTTACAAAAACTAGAGGAATGGATTATATGTTAAACCATGAATTTGATTCTCAGATTTGCCAGTTATTTTTTGAAGTAGAGAAAGATTGCAAATCCTATAGTAACTACACTAAACATTTAAGTCTTCTAGAGTCGAAACCATATGGTTGCTGATAAACGTTAGGCTTCTGGTATTGCAATGATGGTGGGTGTTTGTTCTTACAGTCTAACAAAGTAGGAAAATACTTATTTTTAGAGAGAAAACTTGAAAACAGATTTTTTTGACGTCCTTTCCATATGTACATACGTAGCAGTAGCAAATGTTTTATTGTCATCCGGCAGATATTTTGTTATAATTTTGAAACAGAGGAAAATAGTTTTATACCTTTAATATAGTTTTCCTTATATTTTTTAAAGACATGAGAATGTATGCCTTAGCTTGTCTATCTGAATGTACACCATGGAGCTGACATAGATTTATATTTGTACATCATGGAACTGACATAGATTTATGTTTCATTCCTTGGAGGTGAATTCTACAAAATAATTCAGATAATGAATCAATGAACTTTAGCATTACTGAAGAGAAATGTTTCCAAAACAGTGTCTTTCATCCAGTGCAAAGTATAGTTTGATGTATCTTTACCCATAAATTATAAGAAATAAGTGTAAAGTAAACTCTGAAAATGATTTAAAAAATAAGTGTCTGCTGTGTATTATAAAGTTTAACTGAATAGAGAAGTTATAGGTACAGGTGTGTGTGTGTGTGTGTGTGTGTGTAGGTACAGGTAATACTAAACAGGTAGTCCTTAACTTATGACCACAACTGAGTTCAAAATTTCTGCTGCTAAGTGAAACATTTGTTAAGTGAATTTTGCTCCATTTTACGACCTTTCTTACTTCAGTTGTTAAGTGAATCATGGCAGTTCAGTTAGCAACATGGTTGTTAAGGGAATCTGGCTTCTCCATTGACTTTGCTTAATCAGAAGGTCGTAAATCACATGACTCTGGGACAGCGCAACTATCATCCATATGAATTAGTTGCCAAGTGTCTGAATTTTGATCACATGACCATGGGGATATGCTGCAAAGCAACAGGCATAAGTGAAAAATGGTCTTGTCGCTTTTTTTTCAGTGCCATTGCAACTTCAAACGATCATTAAATAAGTCTACTACCGATAGTAAGGTAGTTACTATTATCTGTAATACGTAATTACTAATACCTATAGTAGGATTGAAATAGTCACAGGCATTTGGACAAATATTCCTATTTGCCCTCTCTTTTCATATGATGCACTTGGTGCTGATGGTAGTAGTAGAATTAAGCTCTCTCCAGGATTTTAATTTTGGGGAGAATTTTACTATACACTTGTGGCCCTTTGGTAAGAGAAAATTGTAATTTCATGTTTAGATCTAAGAGCCCTTTTATTTAGATTCCTTGGGTGTTCAGATAGTTTTTATCTGCCCTGTCCGTTAAATAATAGTGATAAATTGATTTCTCTTAAAAGTAACAGAAGTTTGCTGCATTATCACCTCAAAAATGTTTCTTTCAGTTAAGGAACAATTTTGGGTTGTTCGTTTTATTGATTGTATTTTTATTGCTCAATGACCGAAATAAAGTTCTCTCTCTCTCTCTCTCTCTCTCCGAACAGTTCACCAAGGAATATCTGTGCCTCGGCTTTAGAGACCAAGTTGTTATTGTTCAATTGCTGGAAACAGGTGGACGACTATTAGCAAAGGGAACCCAACTGAGTTAAAATTATTTACTTTGACCTGATAGGTCAGCCATAAGCAATTCACCAGCTCTGGCTATATGTCTCAAGAAAGAATTAAATTTAGCAATCCATTTAGCATTTCCCCTCTAGTTTGGTTTCTCTGGATCTGTTCAATTTAACACATTCCCACTTAACTCTGTCTTTGGTCATGCTGGCTGTAATCCCAACCCCACATACAAGAGACCAGTTTTGGGAAGGCCACGGGATATATAAGAAACTTATTTATGGGGACCACCAAGCAGTAAAATGACAGCAAGAACTCTTCAAAGAAGTGGAAGGAAATGGACAATTGCATTTACCTCCTGAAGTCTTCAAACGGCATTCCCGTTTTTTACGGAGTACTTAATCTTTCACCGCTCTTCACAGCCATGTAGTTATTTTTTTTTCCTAGAATCAGACACAAAGCCACCCAAAAGATCACCAGGAAAGGTATTTTTCTTGGGCAGAAAAAGAAACACACACATCTACACACCTAAAGATAATTCTTTCGATTTGTAAGGCTAGCAGGATGAAGAAACTTTAAACGTTTAGATGGGGCAAGGAGCCCTTTCAGCCACTTAATTCTTAAATTTTCTGGTGCTGTGTTCTAGATACAGGTAGTCCTTGACTTATGACCACAGTTGAGCCCAAAATTCATGTTGCTAAATGAAACATTTGTTAAGTGAGATTTCCACATTTTACAACCTTTCTTGCCTCGGTTGTTAAGTGAATCTGGCTTCCCCATTGACTTTGCTGACCCCAGGACACTGCAACCGTCATAAATATGAGTCAATTGCCAAGCGGCTGAATTTTGATCACATGACCATGGGGATACCACACTGATCATAAGTGTAAAAACTGGTCATAAGTCACCATTGTCAATGCCGTTGTAACTTTGAATGGTCACTAAATGAACAGTTGTAAGTCAAGGACTACTTGTACTTTAAATTATACTTTAAACTATTACTTGAGTTGCTTTCCCCCATTTCTTCCTTTTTTTAAAAAATCCTCCACTTGCTGATTAAGATTAAGAACAGAGTTTATACTTGCTAATACCCTGACCTACCCTGAAAGCAAGTCCTAGCTTGATTTTTACACATGCACCCAATATAAGCCCTACCCCCCCAAAAAATAAGCCCTAATTAAGATCCTGTAGGTAAAAATTAAGCTAGGGTGGAGATAGGGGGTAGAGCTGCCCTACTACAGTTGTACCCAGGCCTCGCACACTCTGACATCCACTTCGCTGGCCCATTTCTTCTGCAACCGGCAAGGCTTTCCTGAAGGCCTCTGTAGCTGATAACAAAGTTTCGGATCAATCCGGCTGCAGAGGCCTTCAGGAAAGCCTTGCCATCTTCAGAAGAGGAAGTTTCTGAAGGCCTCTGACAGCAAAAAGGAGGCCGGGTGATGCTTGCAAGTGAGATTAGTCAGTGGATGACTTCCCCCCAAAATAAGACCTGGTGGCTTTTTTGGTGGCAAAAAAATTATAAAACAGGGTCTTATTTTGGGGGGAAACATGGTAAGATGTCATTCCTGTAAAGTATAGTAGGTAACCACTCTCCTGCAAGTATCACATTGAATATCATACTTGCTTTTTAATTTTCATAGATCCATTGGGTTACAAGGGCCATTCATGCGATCAAATCCAAACTCTTCAGGAACTCAAATTAAAAACGTCCATGACAAATGGCTGACTAGCTTTTTGCTTGAGCAGATTCCATAAAGAAGAGATCACAACTCTCCCTAGATAACTGATTCCACTCTTGAACTATTGTTATTGTAAGCAATCCTGTTTTTAAAATAAAAATCTAATATTTTTCTTCATTAAATCCATTATTCTATGTCTTGCACTCTGGAATGATGGTTGGCTTGAACTTTTCAATGATAACTTTTCAAAAATTGTGTTTCTTTCTGAAAGCTAAACATTTATGTCTTTCATTCTCTCTTCATGGGACTTCACAGGACTTATCATCTTGGTTGCAATTTCTTGAGCTTGCGCAGCTTTTTCTGATTCTTGAAGTATGGTGCCCAGAATCAAACAGGGTACACAAAGTGAATATCTGCCAAATCCGACTAAGTAAAAGAATTATTTTTTGTGATTTTGAGACTATATTTTTCTTGATAAAGCCTAAAACCTGAATCTGCAGCCATATCATCCCTGACCACTGACTAGTGAAGCGGGATGGCTAACGTGGTTAGGATGCTGCATTGGAAGTTAGCAAGCCTGTGTTCAAGACTCGTGCTGCTGTTTGGTGGGGTGAGCTCCGGTCACAGGCTCCAGCTCCTTCATGGGAGCATGACAAGAGCCCCCATGGATGTCTCCCCGGCAGTACTGATGTCACCAGCTAACTCTTTCAACCTAGAAGTGTCTTAAACAGTGCCTCTGACAGAAATGGGAACAGGATCCCATTAACTTATATACAGATTGTAGTCCAGTGTTAACCTGAGATTATTTGATTATTCGTTGTTGGTAACCAGCTGCCAATCAGCAATAGAACGATTAATAGCCTTGAGGCAGAAAAGCATTTATCATTGACAAGGATTTAATTTCTTCTACATTAACTGAATGGACTTCAGCAGAAGGAGCTTTCCCAGAACTGAGATGCTTAAGAGCTACAGGTTTCCTAAGAGCTAAGCAGTGATGGGCTGCTACCAGTTTGGACAGGTTCTAGCAACCGGGTACGACTTGTTCAGAGTTTTGCAGCGTTAATTCAGTGCCTGAAAAATAAACTGATGGCTGATGCTTCATTTAACATCTTTATAAACGTATTAAATTTTTATAATACCAGTTGTAGATTCTTCAACATGGAGCAAACTCAAACAGAAGTAAACATTTTGCAACCAATTCAATTTCAGCAGCAACTCAGGAGCTCAGAAACAGACATCAGTTTCACTTTAGTTCAGCAGGCAAGCAGAGGAGAGAAGCAGTTTCATTTCAATAGATAGACTCAGAGCTTAACATAGAGTCACGCCTAGGCTACTTCTTGTTTCAGTTTCCGAAACAGTCCTCATTGGCTGACTTAGTTGCTATGCCTATTCATTGGCTGGCCTTGTTACCATGCTCTATTCCAGTTCATGAATATACTCTGACATGACTGACAATCAGCGGGCCCCACCCACCTGCACCCACCCTATCCAGTCTTACATTTCCTTCTTTTGCAGTTCAACTGATTCAGGCAGAAAGTGGATTGCCGTGTCTCAGCTGTTCTACTTGGGAAGTCTAGAAGGTGAGCTGGAGAGGTTCAAATAGGTGTTTATTGAATGCATGCGCAAAGCGTGCGCCTACAGAACCGGTTGTTAAACCAATTGCAGCCCACCACTAGAGCTAAGTCTGCACATAGCATTTCTGCTCTAATATCAACTAGCAGAGCTGTTCCTTTCTGAAGCCCAGTGATCAAATGAAAACCAAACATAACAGATTCTTGCCTTTCTTACTATGACTACACTGCAAGGCCTTTCCTGTAGAGCAGAGATAGGGAACAATGGCCCCTTTAGGACTTGTGGAATTCTGGGAGTTGAAGTCCACAAGTCATAAAGCGCCCATCATTCCCTACCCTTGCTGTAGTAGAATATCTGAGAAACCTAGAAAACTACTGTAATTTTCGACAGGTAGTAAATTATTGTTATTATATTTGTTGTTATGAATCGTGCAGTCTTGAGAAATTGCTGCCTGGAAAACTGAGTTCCTGGGATCCCAGAAGAAGAGGAAAATGAGGATTTGCTCATGTTATGCCCGCTTTGGAGGTCACTAAGAAGAATACGAAATATGCACACACAGCACTTTGTCAATACTACATGTGTACATGTTTAATATTCTTTTTAGTGACCTGCAGAATGGGGCATATGTCTATGTGATCCAGGTAACATCAGGTGAGCAAACCTTTCTTTTTATACTCTTTCTCCTCTCCCCAAGGAAGACAATTACTGGCACATTTTCTACCTCCTAGAAGATAACAAGATCATTTTATCTATAATGTAGCCTAATTTTGTCTCACTGCCAGGCAGCAAATATTGTCCAATAAAACTGCTTTGTTTATACCTTCAAAACTTTATCCCCTCTCTCCCTCCTTTTTCTTTTCAACTTTATAAAAATTGCTATTTTTATGAGCCATGTAGAGTTTTACGTACTGTGCAGCAATGCACATATGTAGGTCAAAGACATTAAGTTTACTAACCTATCCTCTGGGATCCACTAATATTTGACCCGCATTTGCAGTTTCCCAAATATTAAATGCATATCTATAATTATTTCTGATGAAATATTCTTCTGTTCTTTCTCGTGAGAGTTAACAGCATCCACTGCAGAAAAGTGCTTTGTCTATTTTCTGGAAGTCACCTACTTGATCTTGCAAAGGTTCTTGAAGCCATTATCCATTCCTTTTTGGAAGTTCTTTGCAAAACTGTCAGAAAAGAGGCTGCTTTCTTGTCTAGAGAACAACACTTCCACCATTCCAGTTTTTTTAGAAGCAGAAGGACTCATGTTCACAGAATTAGTAGAGGTTGAAGAAGATGAAGAAATGGCTATGGAAATTCTCTGTCATCCAGATAATAGTTGTCCCAAAAAGTGCTTTTTCAAGAGGCACTGGGCTTTCTTGTTTTGCTTTGAAGACGTTTTGATCCCAAAAGCTTCTTCAACTCTGACAGGATGGTAGGGAATGGAAGGATCAGAGCTGAAGAAGCTTCTTAGATGACAAACAAAAAATTTCCAAAGAAAAACGAAGTCCAGTTGCCTACTGAAAAAAGCACCTTTGGGACAAGATGAAGAGAGGGTTTTAAAAGTGCCCCAACAAAACTTTGTTTTCAAGCTGCTCCAGGTTGCCCTTCATCAATGTTCATTATAAGAACTATGGGGGGAAAACACTGAGAAATATAGTCCTCAACTTAAAACCACAATTGAGCCCCAAATTTCTATTGCTAAGTGAGACATTTGTCAGGTGAGCTTTGCCCCGCTTTGCAATCTTTCATGCCACAATTGTTAACTGAACCACTGCAGTTGTGAAGTCTGTAACACGGTTGTTAAGTGAATCTGGCTTCCCCATTAATTTTGCTTGTCAGAAAGTCACAAAAGGCGATCTCATAAACACGAGTCAGTTGCCAAATGCCCAAATTTTGATCACATGACCATGGAGATGCTGCAGTAGTTGTAAGGGTGAAAAGGGGTCAAGTCACTTTTCTCAGTGCCATTATAACTTCAAACATTTACTATATGTTGTAACTACTATATGTTGTAGTTATTTACTGTTGTAAGTACATGTAAATTTCATCTAGCAAAGAAAAACCTGGGAAGGGAGAGTTCAAGATTTACACGTCCATCTCGACTGAATGCTTGCCACACTTCCCCAAATAATATTGTGGGAGGGAGGGCAGATGGATATCTTCCAAAATATATATAGAGAATAATTAGCAGCACTTCTATGTAGAGTTATTTATGAATAAGCATTATTGCACGCATATCAGATTATTGTTTTGGTAGAAAAACATTCTCCTTGAAATTTGACATTGGTGGTCGATCAGGAGAAACCATTTTACAAAAATGACAGAGGGAAGATCAAGGCCACAGTTTTGGAAGAAAAAGACACAATATCTTTCACTGTATCAAATATCCTGGCGCAAATTACCCTTTGTTTGTGCTCTGGGTTAAAGCCATAGATACTATTCCTCTTCATCCAGTATCACAATTCTTAATCAAATAATCAAAATCATAATTCTTTACCTCAGTAGGAACCTTCAATATATGGTCTTAAACATCAACTCAATCACTCCTTCAGTTCAATTCAATCTTTATTATGGTCTGCAGACCAGCACAAATTTTTTTTTAAATATCTAAACTAAACTAAACAGAACCAAACAGAACAAGGCATTGTGATATATTACAACTGATGGTGAAATCAATAGGTGACCAAAGTTTGCCCAGTTTTATAGACAGTAACAAAACTTAGCTATGTGTCCGAGGAACTGAATCATACTCATGTGATAATAATAGTTTTACATAAAAGTGATAATAGTTTCCAGGATATTTAGCCAGGTAAGGTGTAACAAGTCTTAGAGTCCCTATAGTGGCAGCCATACAACAGGACATGAGGAGTCAATCAATCATTCAATTACTGCTGTTAATTAATGCATGCTTAAAAAAATAGGGCATAGTCCAGGGGTGGGCTACTTGCACTGGTTTGAGTAAACTGGATATTAATTTTACATCTGGTTCACCAAGCTGATAGTTGCAACAACTGAGTGGCCCCGCCCAGCCTGCTCCACCCCTCCCAAGATTCTCCACGTGGCCCATTTTGGATCCCAGGTAAGTTCAGGGCTTGCGCAGAGGCTTGGGGAGGGTGAAAAACAGGCCTCCCAGAGGCTCTGGAAGGCCGGAAATGGGCCGGTTTCTGGCCTCTGAAGCCTGGGAAGGCCGGTTTTGCCCTCCTGGAGGTTTGAGGAAAGCCTCCAGAGCCCGGGGAGGATGAAAATGCCCCACCTCCTGCTGTGGTGCAGGAGGCTGACTAGACTATACCCACCATGGCCACGCCCACCCAGCAACCAGGCACAGAACCGGTTGCTAAATTTTTTGAAGCCCACCCCAGGCATACACTGATCCAGAACATAGATGTCTACAATTCCATCACCTGAGTTTATCATCTCTCACCCCTTGTAGCAGAAAATTACAGAAACCTGTAAAAAAAACTCTGCCATGAACAGCCATAAGCGAGAACATTCCAGCCTGAGATGGACAGGAAATAGGTTTGCTTAAGTGCAGAAAGACAAGGCCACCTTTCCTAACCTCTTCCTGTATTTGCAGTTTTGCTGCAGCTTCCTTTTATGATAAAAAGGAAAAGAACAGAATTCCTCCCTTTTGGCAGATGGGCCTTCCCCCACCCCCCTGCCAGAGATGAGCTCTGCTCTTAAGCTAATGGGAGATTACAATATGGTATTATATATAAAGTGTCTCTTCCAAAGCTCTGAGTTCAACTTCTTAATTTTGTGACTGTCGTAGTGTAAATAGCCTGAAGATAAGGTTGCATTGATGTGCAAACTTTTCTGATGAATTAAAAAAAAACAAAAATAGCAAATTTTCCAGAAAAGGCAGAGACACAGATTATTTTACCAGAATATAACAAAAAGCATACAACAGTCTTCTCCGACTCCAAAATGAATTTAAAGTACAGATAATCTGTTTACAGCCATTCATTTAGTGAATGTTCAAATTTACAACAGCACTGGCCTTATGACCATTTTTCACACCTAATGACTATTGCAACGCCCTCATGGTCACATGATCAAAATTTGGATGCTTGGCAATATTCACGTATTTATGAATAAGTGAATGTTGGCACAGTGGTTAGAGTGTGGTACTGCAGGCTACTTTGGGTGCCTGCCGGCTGCCTGCAATTTGGCAGTTCAAATCTCATCGGGCTCAAGGTTGACTCAACTTTCCATCCTTCCAAGGTGGGTAAAAAGAGGATCCAGATTGTTGGGGGTGATAGGCTGACTCTGTAAACCGCTTAGAGAATGCTGTAAAGCACTATAAAGCGGTCTATAAATCTATGTGCTATTGCTATGACAGTGGCAATGTCCCAGGGTCATATGATCACCATTTGTGACCTTCTGACAAGCAAAGTCAATGGGGAAGCCAGATTTATTTAGCAACCGCGCTGCAATGATTCACTTAGCAAGAAAAGTTGCAAAATGGGACAAAACTGACTTAACAATAGAAATGCGGCGGAGGCAATTGTTATTGCAAATCAGGGAATAACCTGTATAATTTCCAGCATGTGAGCTTACAGTGCCAATATAGCTAGAGAGTATAGTGGTTCTGGTGATAATGGTTGTAATGGAAGATGTTTTCCCGCTAGTTGATGACATTGCGAAGTGGAGAGAAAAGAAAGCTGAGGGAATAACTAATTAGAGGAAGTCCTTGATTTACAACAAACAGTTCATTTAGTGACCGTTTGAAGTTACAACAGCACTGGAAAAAGTGACACTTATGACCATTGCAGTGTTCCCATGGTCATGTGATTTACAACTTAACTGTCTCGCTTAGCAACGGAAATTTTGGGCTCAATGGTAGTCATAAATCAAGGACTACCTGCATTCTAAAAGGGATACATTTTTAGTTTTAAGTTGACTTGCTATATGTATTATTATGCTACCAATCTACAAGGTTTTTCAGGGCAATTTTGTATGTCGATTAACACCGGTGGAAAAGAGGAGTTAGAGATAAAACAAACGACATGATCTATGTCTTTTATGTCTGTAAATAAAAGGATCGAAGATTGTAAGATAGAATTAAATAAATATTTCCCAAAGCCTGCCAAGATAATAACAAAAGAAGAAATTATTTTGGGTAATAATTCAAGAAGAAGGAAATAAAAGACCATCGGGGGTGGGGGATGGGCACTCTTTCATATTTCAATACAGGCACGCAGCCAGGAATTTGGCTGAGAGAAAGCTTAAGGGTATGGAATCATCATAGAACAGCTGGAACATAAATATACTCTACAATGCTGAAATGGGTGTAATTGTATTGTTTCCTACCGGACCATTTGGTAGAAGGCTGCAGGCAAACTTGGTCTTTATTTCAGCACAATTAAAAAAAAAATTGAGAGATTTATGACAACCACGGCTTTTGCCACCTAATGAAAAATAATAGTTTGAAAGCTGAAATGTTCTCAGGGGAGGGCTTGATATAGTCTTGAAGAAACCTGCTGTTTCAGTGGGGAAAATGGGATGGAGATTGAAGTAAGGCTGATGCTCTGGCTCCCTTCCAGATCAATCATTGTTACATTTTGAAAGGTAGTCCCATCTGAAAATCTTGGTTATGATTGTTTCCTATTTTGTACTGCTGAAGCTCGCGTGCTGTCTTTCTTCGGAAGACCTTGGTCTTCCCTATATGAGGTGAGCTAGATTAAACCATCACAACAATTGGGGTCAAGCAGACTAAAGTGAAAGATGATAACTGATGGATGCAAAAGAGATTGGAGATCAATGTATTGTAAAGGTTTCTATAACATATATATTCAGTAGATGTGTAGTAGATGTACAGTATTTTACTATCTTCCCAACCACAGAAGGAGTGAGAATTTCTTATGTCCACAATCTATTAAGAAAGTTACCCAGACAGTAAGGTTTTGTTCTGATTTCTAGTAATGACTGTAATATTGTCCTGGTAATTACAAAACAATTTTCTTGTGATCTTCTTGGGGATTAGATTCAGAGATTCAGGGAAATCTCTGATTTGTGGTTTGATGGATCTTCCTTTTCCCCCTTTCTAAAGATAAAAATAAGAAACAGTTTGGAACCTTGCAAAAACCCAGCTCCTTTAATTATTGAAATATAGGTTCTTTCTGTGCATTCCTGCAAAGCTTTACAAAGCATTCCTGTAAATGCTTTGTGAAGCTTTGATTAATACATTTCCGGACTTCCCAAGGTTGTCTGGGTTGGAAACTTCTAGAAAAAAAATGGTAATCTAATAGCCTTTTAATATGATGAAACACATTGACCAGCTGGTCACAGGACAGGTTACATGCAATAACCAGCCATCAAATGTCACATCACACAGCTTGACCTGCCAGTCATATGACCCACTGACCACATGACCACATGAGATCAATAAAAGCAGTGAAGATCTGGAACAAGACACTTTAACTGAAGTCGTGCTGAGGATGTTACCTAGAACGTGGTGTGACCAAAATGTTCAGAAGCTAAACAGCAAGCTCAAAGAACAAACCACTTGAGCTACAAATATTTTCATTCCTAACATATTTTAACTATTTTATCACTAGAATACTCTCAGATCTAAAATGTTTAAGTTAACATCTTCAACCTGCACGTCCTTTGCTTGCTTTTTCCATAGGCCTATTGAAAAATAGAGACTAGATTTCATTTCCTTCTCTTACCATTTTTCCTATAATGTTTTTTAGTTCCCCTTCTGCCTGAGCCTCTGGTCTTACATCTCTTCATAGTTTAATTCATCCACGATTTATAAGTAAACAGCTTTGGTTAAGGATAATAAAAGCAGTGATGAATCTGGGTCAGTGAGAACATTACTGGGTTTAAAACTAATAATTGCAGTAAGCTAATATAAAAGGAAGACTCGATTTTATAAATTGCATGATTGCCTGAAACATTTTCCATTGTTATTATTATTCTCTTTCTGTTCTTTCTCAATAGAGGTAAGTCCTCAACTTATAACAGTTCATTTACTGACCGTTCGAAGTTGCAGCACTGAAAAAAGTGACTTATGACCATTTTTCACACCT
The DNA here is from genome assembly GCF_049901715.1 of Pseudonaja textilis. Taxonomy (NCBI): domain Eukaryota; kingdom Metazoa; phylum Chordata; class Lepidosauria; order Squamata; family Elapidae; genus Pseudonaja; species Pseudonaja textilis. The sequence goes on from NC_141991.1 coordinate 182,685,297, forward strand.
AGGATTGTTGCAGCTTCCCCATGGTTAGGTGATAAAAATTCAGACATTTGGCCACTGACTCATATTTACAACCGTTGCAAGTCAATGTGATTGGCTTTTGCAATCTTTTGACAAGCAAAGTCAATGGGGAATCCTGATTCACTTAACAACCATTTTACTAACTGAACAACTGCAGTTAACAACTGCGACAAGAAAGGTTGTAAAATGGGGCAAAATTCACTTACCAACTGTCTCAATTAGCAACAGAAAATTTGCGGTCAGTTGTGGTCGTAATCGAGAACTACCTGTATTACATTTTTATCCTGCCTTTATTATTTTACAAGTAACTTAACTACAAGTAAAATAATGTTCTTAAATAGACATGTTTTATGCAAAAAATATATATATCTGAGGACAATATCATATGTTTGAAAGTGTATGAGCATGTATCACTTCAAATAATCCACTTATTAATTTAATATTATTTGGCAAATACTGGGCATGAGCTACAAAATTACAGCAATGGAACTTTTATCCAGTCAGATGTCTCCTAGCTACCATGATTCAAATTAATCTCAATACACCAGATTCTAATTGTAATGTTCCCTTTTCATTCTGGCAAATTCAATTGATTGACTCCTCCCAAAGTACATTAAAACATTTGCCTGGGCCTGCAAAGCCTTGTTCTGTATATGTTAAAAAAAAAAAAAACCCACACCATTTTGGTCTCTGTGCTCTTCATTCATCTTCATGCTCTCCTCGTTTCTGTATAAATAATAATGCTCAGCCTTGTTTACAGGTTTATTATCACTAGTAATTAGCATTTTAATTTGATTTTAAATTAAACTACCCAACTCTGGCTGGTTGCCAACTGTAACAACAAGCTTATTATTAGAACTATTCAATTTGTTTTTATGCTCTTGGTTTATGGGGCTGCATGATATGAGGTTTTTGAGTACTATATTTTGGAATGAAGGATACAGAGTTGAAAAGGGTAACTTGTTTTTGCAGCTTTTGGTTAGTGATTTAATACCTGGAGAGGGTTGATTATTGAAAAAAATTAAAGGTGTTGTTGAACTATGTGATTATTAAAATTCAGTTTGTCTTTTTATAACTGCCTCTCTTATTCACTCCTGTGATACTATTGATAATCTCTAAAGAGAAGTAAAAAAAATAAAATGAGCATATAGATATATGTAATTCAATATTAATTAGTATCATTTTATTAACAGCCAGAATATTAATTACTGTAATGTTAAGTAATAATAGACCAACAAATTACATTCTAAATTGCTGTTCAAAGTAGAAGCGATAAGTAAAAGATATACATTACATAGACTCATAAACTATAACAAAGTTATGTTTTAATCTACAATACTAATTACTTCAGGAGTGGATCATTTTTTCCCCTGAACATTCTGAACCAACATTTCCCAATCTTGGCAACTTCAAGAGGTATGGACTTCAAATCCCACAATTCCCCAGCCAGAATTCAGGTTGATGGCTATGCTGACTGGGGAATTCTGGGAATTGAAGTCCACACAACTTAGAGAGATAGACGAACGACCTTTCCCGGCTTTTACTATGGAATGATTCTTCACCGTTTACATATATCAGTGCCAAAAATTTAGCCTCACCATGAAAATTGCAAGCAAACAAACGAGGGGCATATTTTAATTTAGAAACATCACTAAATACAGATATATGTATTTTTTAAAAGAAGGTTGCACCTTTTTTCAATTCTAGCTTTTCTGTGATATTGTAAAACTGCTCTGCCCAATTTACTAGCAAAAATGTCATATCAATGAACAGACTTTGGGGAGCTTCTGTCTGTTTCCCTGAAATCTGTGCTGTTGGTAGAATGATTAGATTTACTTGTACCAGATTGCTTGGTCTTTGCAGCCAAGTTTAATTTGCATTACTAGTATAAATCTCCTGTTTGCATGGAACAAACTCTGTCCAAGGGACTGATTAATCTCTGCTATATACCATTTTTTTTTTTGTTCTATCTACAGCAAAGTATTTACATACCGTACAGTGATTCAGATCTCACAACGGAATCCATTTAAGAATAGCAGTTGTTCTTTTGTTGAGGTATTTTCTCTTAGGTCTTAAAAGTCATAAAAATAGTTCATCCATAAAAGCACCTTGAGAAAATATGCTGTAGGTGTCTTTTGGTGACATATGATCATACCGCTGCATTTAATTAAAGTCCGGAATACCAGTTTCATTAAACATTTAATAAACTAATTCAAAATCCATGTAAGCATGAAAGGATTTAGGCCATACCCTACTCGGAATATATTTCTTTTTTCATATTGCCAGAATAGAAGGAGTTTCTGCGATGTGAGTACAAAGGTACATGCTTGGTAGTTTTAAACAGCTGTGAATTCACTTATTGGCTTTCTGTAGCAACATAAAGAAGATCCACATTCTATTTGAGGTTAATCATATTTTATATTTGATTTGTATTAGGCTCTCTTAGCTCCTTATTGTGTATGTGTGAGTCAGTGGTGGGATTCAAATTTTTTTACTACCGGTTCTGTGGGCATGACTTGGTAGGTGTGGCTTGGTGGGCGTGGCTTGGTGGGCATGGCAGGGGAAGGTTACTGCAAAATCCCCATTCCCTCCCCACCCCACTAACCTGCTTTCCAACTCCGTTCTCCTGTGCAGGGCAACAAAAGAAGACCCAGCCAATCAGCAGGGACTCACGAGGCAGAGAATAGATGGGGGCGGGGCCAGTCAGAAGTGGTATTTGCTGATTCTCCAAACTACTCAAAATTTCCACTACCGGTTCTCCAGAACTGGTCAGAACCTGCTGAATACCACCTCTGGTGTGAGTGAGCAAATGCATGTATGCATAAAAGAAGTGTAGACCAACATCTTAAATGGTTTGTTACAGGTAATCCTCGACTTAACAACAGTTCATTTAGTGACCATTCAAAGTTACAATGGCAAAATCAAAATTCAGATGTTTGTCAGCTGACGGTTGCAGTGTCCCGGGGTCATGTGATCACTTTTTGCTGATAAAAAAAGTCACTGGGGAAGCCAGATTCACTCAACAACCATGTTACTAACTTATCAACTGCAGTGATTCACTTAAAGACTATGTCAAGAAAGTTCATAAAATGGAGCAAAGTTCACTGAACAAATACCTCACTAAACAATATAAATGTTGGGCTCAATTGTGGTCAGAAGTTAAGGAATGTCTTCTGCTCATTGTTTTAAATGTCTTCTGCTCATAACTTCCTCTGAATAAGTATACATAAGATGGCTCTACGAAAATAGTATTGAACCATCATGGAGTTTAATGTCTTCTATTAAACATAAAATTATTATAAATCTACAGCGATTGAAGTCTGCAAAAGCTGGGGTTTTTTTAGACTTAAATTGTATCTGCATTGTTATGAATGTACAGGAGAAAAACTGACATCCACAGCTGGCTAGTCTATATGTAGGACAGATTCAAATATCATTCTCATCCATGAATGAAGCATGGCACCTGATCACATACAAAATCAGACTATCCCAGTCTCTCCATTTGCTAGAAAAAGATTTTGGAATCCTTTGGGGTGGGGAAGACAAAATTTGAGGAAAAATCTGTGGACTGAGGTTGGATAAGGGTGAGGATTTATCATGCCTTCAGCAACCCCTTTCTAAAACAGAATTTCCCTCAAGTCTGGAGAAAGTTCAAGTAAATGAAGCAGAAGACTAAATACTTCAATTTCAAATTATTCGAAGTTATAACAGTACTGAAAAAAAATGACTTATGATCATTTTTCACACTTAGAACCACTGCAGCATCCCTACAGGCACAATTCAGATGGTTGACAACTGTTTTAAAACTATGAATTGGTCTATAATGTCCTTAATAAATAAATAGTAAGTTGTACATGAAAATAACAGGTTATAAACCTCTTTATTGCTTTACCTTTATCCCTGAAAAGATATTTATTGAAAATACAAAAATCATCACTAAAATAACAACAAACACAATGTAACAAAAAGGAAGAAAGAGTACTGTATTTATTAAAATGATTAGTTTTCCATAGACATTTAGTTAAAGCAATGGCAAAAATATTGGATTTTTAGAAATGTACCATTTTCACATTATCATTGATCGTCTACTATATGGGGTCTACTATTCTAATGTGATGCAATAGGATATCTATATCAAAAATTAAATACGAGTTTTTTCAAGTATTCATTAGTCAATTATCATCTCCAAACCCAGGCTGAAAATTATTGCCATTGGATAATAGCAATGCTTTGGGTTTTTTTTTCTCCTGGCTGAATATATTATATTTTAAGTTCCACATTTATTTTCATTTTTAAAAAAGTTAAAAGCTCTTCATTGAAAATTCTTACCTTTAATATTGCTTGAAATGTCCAGAAATTGTAACGACCTAAATAATAAAGCAAAATAAAAACATCTGGAGAGTTTTAGAAAATGTGCTTGGATGAGTCCATTTTACCTAGTATTCCCAAATGGCGATAACAGGAAACCTTTCAAGTTATAACTAAGGCTGCTGAAGCATAGCAATCTTTCCGAACTATATCAGCGTACTGCCAAACCACCTGTTGATTTAAAGCTCTAAACTCTTTGAAGCTCATAACCAGCAAAGCAGAAGGTATGATTTACCATAATTTCCCACTGAAGCATTTCCTAGAAATCATTTGTCAGAGAAGTCTACTTCTTAAATAGTGAAAGATCGCTAAAAGGCTTCTGGAGTGGTTCTCTATCCCTTCGCCTACGGTTCGCCTACGGTGCAGAGGTATAATTGCCATATAATTTTGTTCTGCCCTCAAACACGGGAATCGTTCTGGTTCAAGAGCAGAAAGTCAATTAACCTTCAGAGCTCTTCCACCTGATTCCATGGTAGAACTATCAGGTTTATTTGCAATGCTACTAGTACATTGACACACGGGGATGAGGAGCCCTGCAGTGGTGGGATTCAACCGGTATAACAACAGATTCGGTGAGCGTGCAAAACATGGAAATAAAGGACAGACTAGGGCAGGGGTGGGACTATTGATTTGCCTGAACCAGTCCAAACCGGTAGAATCCCACCCCTGGAGCTCTGGAGCCCTGTCTATGTATTACAATGTTCAGGTATCCAAAAGGAACAAGAAGATGATGTCCATCTCATTTCTCTTGAGGGCTGAAAAGAGCTACCAGGGGGCGATTGGGTTCTGGAGCATGGCTGTCAAACTCGAGGTCCACGGGCTGGATCCAGCCCGCAGGGTGCTTAGATCTGGCCTGCAGGGCCACCCTGGAAACAGTGAAGGACCAGCCTGCAGTGCCTCTGCCAGCAAACATGGAGGTCGGGAGGGCTGCATGCTGCCCTCTTGAGCTCTGCTTTTCACTTGCAGAAGGTTGCAGGAGGCCATCACAGCCAAAACAGAGATCGGGAGCCTGTTTTTGCTGGCAGAGCACTTGGGCCAGCACAGGTGCGCCTGGCACAAGTGATGTCAAGCTGGCCACGCCCACCCTGGCTCCCTGAGGTCAAACACAACCCTGATGCAACCCTCAATGAAATCGAGTTTGACAGCCCTGTTGTAGAGGAACCCATAATCTTTATAATCTTTGCATAATATTCAATATATCTGTAACTAAGTTCAATGTAAGTAAAGGTAAGTAATGTCTTCCTTCTGGAAACTAAAACTATTGCCCTACATTGTATCTCAAAAGAGGGGAAATGCCTCTCTAAGATGCCATTCAAACTATAATGAATAGCCCAACATTCTCTGTTTCTTTTTCTCAAATTATCCTACACACACCATAGACAGCCTTGGAAGGAAGAACATGGGAGGGAATGACTGGTAATAATGGAACTTCAGGCGTGTAGATTTGTTCTGAGTGATTCAAATGATCAGGATTTATTTCTTAATTAGACATTACAGATCCCAAAGGAGCTTTTTCAAGGGGCAACTGGATTTTCTGGTTTTTTTCTTTAAAGACGTTTCGCTTCTCATCCAAGAAGCTTCTTCAGAGGTTTTTTTTTTTTTCAGAATTTTGATCACATAATCATAGAAATTCTGTAACGGTGGTAAAGTGGGAAAATGGTCATAAATCACTTTTTTCAGCGCTGTTATAACTTCAAACAGTCACTAAACAAACTGTTGTAAGTTGAGAACTAGCTGTAAATAATATCTATGGAGATTCTAAGTCATCCAAGTCATGAACTGAAGAAGCTTCTAGGATGAGAAGCAAAACTTCTTCAAAGAAAAACCCCAGAAAGTCCAGTTGAGAAAAGGCAACTCTGGCACAACCATGACCTCTGGACAATTGAGAATCTCCATAGACATTTAGAGTTACACGGTACAGTGCCATGTTCTTTCTCTGAAATGTGCTGGCTGGGAAATTCTGGGAGTTGAAGTACATACATCTTAAAGTTGCCAAGTTTAAAAACACTTCTATACAGCTAGTTCTCGACTTAACAACCAGACAAGAATTTCCATTGTTAAGTCAGGCAGTGGTAAAGGGAATTGTGCCCAATTTTTGACCATTTTTTGCCACAGTTGTTAAGTGAAATGATTCATTGAGCAAATCCAGCTTGCCCCCATTGACTTTTCATGTCAGAAAACAAGCAAGTGGAGACCCTGGGATGCTGCAACCATCATCATCACACAAAAAACCACCACCACCACCACCACCAAACCCACTATAAAATACATGCTGGTTGCCAGGGGCTCAGATTTTGAGCATATGAGTGTCGAAACACTGCAATGGTTGAAAATCAGAATACCTGTTGTAAGTCACTATTTCAGTGATATCGTAACTATGAACTATAACAAATGGTTGTAAATGGAAGACTACCTGTACAGTATTTTCAGATTTATTTCAGCCTCTGCCTCCTGAAGGGATAGCCTCATCTTGCTCAGACTTTGCTCATCTCTTTCTTATTAATTCGTGTATATTTTCTACCTATTACTTCTTGAAAGACAATAAACTTCATCTCATTCTATTCAAATTTAAATTTCCTTCTCCAGCCTGACTCATAGGACCGCTATAGCGCTACCTGGTTGGTTATATTTTCAGAACAGACATGCTAGATTCTTCTTTAATCACTCTGTTGATTGTTCATAATGATTTCTGCTTAGCCTCTTTAATAGGATTAAAATCCGTGTATTTAACAACTGGGTGAGTAGGTAAATAAAATCTGTTTCCAAGTTATTGTTAACCTATTGGAAATACCAGTGCCCATCTTGCTCCGGCAAATTGTAATTGACAAGAAAGTAATTTTGGTGGATTTAGTTACTTTATAGAGATTAAGTCAATGTACTGTAATGTCATTATTGCTAAGTAAACACTTCCTTTTATTATAGTTGCAGAGCCCTGTCACCAGGCTCCATCTAAAAATCCCAGCTCTACCTGTGAGCAATTGCTACAGAATAAAAGACGAGATTTGCTTCTGAGAAAATACAGGCAGGATTGGATACTGTAGCTAATTTTACCCAATTACTGTACAGAATCATTTTTGTTGTTTTCTAAAGCTATGAGATGGCTCATCAGCTTCACATCCACAAGTTCTTCTTACGTTCTTGTAATTCCCATTCTGGAAAGCCTAGTGTGACAGATAACATCAACTTATTCCTTTTATTACACCAGAGAGATCTTAGTTCTGTTTCTTCTCCACACGGAGTTGAGTTATCATATCTTCTGAGATTTGCAGTAATGTTGCCAGGACAAACAAGGCTTCTGGGCAAGATCCACATGGGCATTTTTGAATCTCCTGTTTTTCCTCTTTCTTTCTCATTTTACTTCCTGGCACTTTTCCCCCCTCTTTCTCTTCCAACCTTTTTTGGTCTTCTTTCTCCCACTCCACCAAGCTGTCAAATTGCAACGCACTGCCCTCTCTCTCTTTAAAACAGCTTGGATGTACTGTGAAGAAAACATTTTGGCTTGCTGGGAGGGAAGAAAGAAAGAAAAAGAAAAGATAGCAGGATAAATCCACTTCTGATCTGGGAAGGGCATAGGACTTGGATACCCATCCAAGTTGTGAGAAGAAAAATCCAGTCTGGTTCCAATCTGGGAGAAAGAGCTGGAAATAAAACAGAGGCTGACTGACTATAAGGAAAGAAAGTTTATTTGATTTCCGGAAACTTCAATGACAACAGAAATGTTTCTGGGGTAGCTGACCCCTTGGCGTAGCAATGGATGGACTTTTATAGGGTTCTGAGATGCTCCAGGGAGTTGTGCAATGTAGTGAGCCTTGTGCCTTTTGTTATTTTAATGGTGATGGGGTAATCCTATTATGTCCTAGAGGTCATGTCCTGATGTTAGAATTTGGGTGCGGGATGTAAATTCTTAATCCCAGCCTGGGGAAGCTGTGGCTGATGGTGTTTTGTTTATGAATAGGATGGCCCAGCCTTTATGAATGAATACAAAATCTGCATTCCTAAAGACCAGTCTCTTCTGCTTGAGGCCGTTTTACTATGCAGGAAGGCTAGGGTTGCTTTCTGCCTTTATGAACATGTTTCTCCATTTCTCCCTTGGGGAGATATAATATTCTTCCTTTTTAATGTTCCCAAAATATTTCATTCTCGGGGGGGGCGGGGGGGCGCGGGGGCTTCCTACAAAGGGTAGGTTTTTCTAGTTTTATCAGAATTGTTTGGAACAAGAATAAGAGCTTCGGCAGGATGCTCATTTTAATTGTAGCGATTCTTCCAACCATCAACGACTGTACATTTTTCAATTTTTCCAGGTCTAACTTTATTTGGTGTATCAGTTTAGAATAATTATCTTCTTCAATAGTTGCACATCTCGCTGTTAACCAGATTCCTAAATATTTTATTTTTTAATTATCTGAATGCCCATCTTTTCCATCAATCCTTTTTCTGTTTATTTGTAAGATTCTTGACCAACATCTTAGTCTTTTCTTTGTTTATTTTTAATCCTGCCACTTCCACAAACTCTTCTATTTTTTTTTTGTATCAATTTCAATCCTATTTCCAGTGGTTCTTCTAGAATAAATACTAAGTTGTCTGCAAATGCCTGTGATTTATAGTTTTCTTTTTTTATTTCCATACCTTTTATTTCTGGATCTTGTCTGATCTTTCTAATCAAAACTTCCAAAATTAGTATAAATAATAGGGGAGACAGTGGACCTCCTTATCTTGTACCCTTGTTTATGTTAAAATTCTCTGTCAAATCTGCATTTACTATCACTTTTGCCATTTGTTTATACATTTTTCGCCAAAGTCCATACATTTTAGTTGTTGAATCATAAATTGCCAATTCAAATTATCAAAGCTTTTCTGTGCATTTAAGAAGATCAGCGCTGTTTCTCAGAGTATACTTTATAATATTCCAATGTATTCAAGATGATTCTCATCTTATTTTTAATTTGCCTTTTGGGTAAAAAACTTCTTCTGGTTGTGTGTATAAATTCATTCAAGAATCTTTTCAATCTGTCTGCTACTATTGAGGTATATATTTTGTAATCTTCATTTAATAATGATATTGGTCTAGAGTTTTTTATCTGCTGTAAATCTGAGTATTCCTTTGGTATTAGAGTAATATTTGCTTCTGTCCATGTTTTAGGAAGATTATCCCTTAAAAACACATCATTATAGACCTCCAAAATTGGCAAACCTTGAAAATGTTTATAAACTTCTGCCGGAAGTCTGTCTGGTCCAAGCGTTTTAATGTTGTTTTGTAATTTTTCTACCCATTTGTTTCATGTTCAGTTTTAATCAAAATTTTGGTACCACCTGTGCCTTGTAGTTGACAAGCTGCAATATATAACTAAATAAATAAGTAGCTGTCTTTTGCAACAACTTCATGTTTTTTTTCCATTAAAGTGGCTTTCTTATTGCTTTTATTTTGCTATAATCTAGGTACAATCTTAATTGACCATTGATTCTTCTAATATTTCCCAATTTGAATTGGATTTGGTGTCAATACAGCCCACAGAGGATGACTATATCTCTTTGTTTTGCTGATCCATCTGATATCTGGGTTGATGAGATACAAAAATCAGAAGTGATGGAAAATCTGGCATTCCTTAATTTATTTTTTAACACGATGAGACTCAGTACATAAGAAAAAAAAAATCGGCTGAAGTAAAATGTTCATCTAAGAAGATAAATATCGTAAGTAATAAGAACTCTCAGGAGCAAATTAAATATGCCAAAGAATTTTATCTTGCCACTAAACACCTGTTTCAATTTAGCAATAAACCTGTCACCAGAGACTATTCCCCACTTTTTTTTTATATTCTTCTCAAATTTATAACATGAAATTGAACACTACTTTGCAAGATAAAAATCCCTAATAACTCCAGAATCTATTCTTCGGTATTCCTAGATTAGCAGTAAACCTCCAGTAGAACAGAAATGTGCATCCATTCTTAAAATCCAGGAATTTTTTTCCCATGAGGATGTGGGGGGGAGAAACACCTGGATTTTAAGAATAGATATAAGTTAATGGATATAAGAATGGATATAACCCAAAGCAGTGTTCCATTCATGGTGCTTCTCCTGGTACAAAGTGGATAGGGAGGTGGTTTTTATGATCTCTTCTCTTGAATCCCCACTGCTGTTTCATCTACCCTTCCAGTAGGCGGGGAGAGTATCCCAAATATACCAGGACCATATTTGGCACATTAGACTAAAAAGAGAAAAGTACAGGTAGTCCTTGACATACCACCACAATTGAGTTCGGAATTTATGTTGCTACGTGAGAAATTGGTTAAGTGAGTTTTGCCCCAATTTGACGACTTTTCTTGCCACATTTGTTAAGTGAGTCACTGCAGTTGTTAAATTAGGAACACGGTTGTTAAGTGAATCTGGCTTCCCTATTGACTTTGCTTGTCAGAAGGTTGCATAAGGAGATCTCGTGACCTCGGGACACTGCAACCGTCGTAAATATGAACCACCTGTTAAGCATCTGAATATAACTCACATGACCATGGGGAGGCTGCAATGGTGGTAAGTGTGAAAAAGGGTCATAACTCACTTTTATCAGTGCCGTTGTAACTTCGATTACTAAATGAACTGTTGGAAGTTGAGAACTGCCTATGATCTCTCCACCCACTCACCTACTCCGCTCAGCTTTTTCTACCATCAGAATTTCTCTGCCATTTGTATGAGTGTATGACAATTGGAGGGACGCGGCGGCTCAGCGGCTAATACGCTGAGCTTGTCGATCAGAAAGGTCGGCAGTTCAGGGGTTTGAATCCCTAGCACCGCATAATGGAGTGAGCTCCCGTTACTTGTCCCAGCTTCTGCCAACCTAACAGTTCGTAAAGCATGTAAAAATGCAAATAGAAAAATAGAGACCACTTTGGTGGGAAGGTAACAGTGTTCTATGCACCTTCAGCATTTAGTCATGCCGGCCACATAACCACAAAGACTTCTTAGGACAGCACTGGCTCTTTAGCTTTGTAACAGAGATGAGCACCACCCCCTAGAACTGGAAATGACTAGCACGTATGTGCGAGGGGAACCTTTGACAATTTGACACAGCCAACTTTCCATGGCCAACTGCATGGTCAACTTGCTATAGCCAACTCGCTGAAGGACAAGAATTATTCCAATCATTTTAAAAAGGATGCAAAAGGACGGACAGAATGTAATGTGAATGGCAAAAATTAAAATAATTTTTATTTACTTTGAATAATTACATAGAATTGTTAAATTGTCCCAGAATAGTTGTCTCGTAGTGAGTTGGTCGCAGCCAGTTGGCTATGGCAACTTGCCCCATTCTCCTTTGGTATGCTGAACCCAAATTTTATTGCATTTAATTTCAAATAAAAGGGGAGACTATTTAAAATGTTTCCTCCAACCACTCTGCAATCTCTTTTCAAGATCCTTTCTCCTCTTCCTTGAAGAGGTCTAATGGTTTACAGCCTCAAACCCAGTAATTGTTTCCTTATTTAAAGTTGATTTGGTGCTTAACAAATTCTCTCAGATGAGCTAGAAATTGTCTCGGCTCCGGCAGCTGGTCCAAACACTTCAATTAACAGATGTTGCAACTGTACCTATTACCAGCTGTGCTCAAATGTAAACTGATATTTATTTGTAAATAGTTTGCAAGCCAGTAGACCAAAAAAGCCAAAGGCCTCAACTGCCATGAAGCACATAAAAGAGGAGATATGGTGGGGGAGGATAGTGATTAGATAAAAATGGGCATTTTTATGCAAGATAAAATTACAGAGAGCTTTCATTCTTCAAGGCATGCAGCTTTTGCAAGCAAAAAAACAGCTGGGCAGACAACCCAAAATACCAAAAGTGATTTGTAGCTCAAGAAGCCTTCTATTGAGAAGCAATTTGCTATTCTCTTTTTTTTAATCATTTTTATTACAAAGTTATTTAATTGTCCATCCCGTTCAATACAATCTCTTAATCTAAAATCCAATTGACCGTCATCATAATTCAATTATACTGCTTCTGTCATGTGCATTCATAATTCAGTCAGCCTAAGACAGGGGTGTCAAACTCAAGGCCTGGGGGCTAGATCTAGTCCACGGGGTGCTTAGATCTGGCCCACGGAGCTGCCCTGGAAATAGCGAATGAGTAGACTGTGATTCCTTTGCCAGAAAAAAATGGAGCTCACAAGGGCCACAAGGGTTGCAGGAGGCCGTCGGAGCCATAAACGGAACTCAGGAGCCCGTTTTCGCTGGCAGAGTGCTTGGGCCCCCACAGGTGCCCCCTGACACAAGTGACATCATGCTGGCCACACCCACCCTGGCCACACACACACACCCCTCCCCCCCCCCCAAGGTCAAACACAACCCTGATGCGGCCCTCAATGAAATCAAGTTTGACGTCCCTGGTCTAAGAACAAAGCAATCCCTACAACGAAATCTGAAAAAACACACCTATACACACAATACATAATCTGATCACAGAATTATGGGAAAGGAAATTGTGCTGTCTTCAAAGCATGTTCATAATTTAATTGGAGGCCCTAATATTTAGGTCACTTTAAAATCAGCTAAAACTAATCGATAAAAATAGGGAAAATATTGTATCGCAGTAAAACCAGATATGGCTATATTGACTCAAGTGGGATTTGAAGCCAAATATATGTGTCCCAGGATAATGTTGCCAGATGAGCAGCCTAGAGGTGGAGGTCTCACCTCACAATCAGGAGGCTGTGAGTTCGATCCGAGGTAGAGGCAGATATTTCTCTCTCTCTGGGCACAATGAAAATATATCTGCTGGAAAAAAAAAACTCCGCATTGGCAACAGGAAGGGCATCTGGCCAGTAAACACTCAGCTTCATTCAGTTGCCCAGACTCCACCCCGCAAGAGTTTATGGGATCATTAAAAAAAAGATGATAGTAATGTTGTCAGATCCAATCTGAGTAGGTCACTGGAACCAAAGGTGTATTCTTCCAAGTTTTGGTGCATGTGCCGGAGTCCATGATCAGGGAATTTCTCCAGAATAAGAGAGAAAAATTCCCTGATGATTGGTTCCAGCATGAGCCCAAAAGCTTGAAAGAATAAACCTTTGATCCTGGTGACCTGCTCAGACTGGATCTTGCAAGTGTTGTTGGTTCTAGCTGGCAAGTGTGAAAATTCTGGCATTGATATCTCTTGACTTGCTACTATGTTTTTAAAGTCTGGGTTTGAGAAATTACCAGCTAAAGCAGTTTTTTCTCATATCTTGTGCTGACCGGAGACAACGCCATGAAACCTATGTCTTTCTATTGTGCAACTATTATAAGAATGTAACAAGAATTAGCATTTTCTACCCAAATCATGTGGGGAAAATGATTGCTCCTGTGGCATTAAGATATGCTAGAAATAATGACAAGAGATTTGGGGATGCTTGGCTTGTCATTGTAAAACAACAGCAACAAGAATAAATGCCTCATTTCTGGCAATCGGCTTTCAGTGACTGTATCTTGTTTCCACAAATTTGGAGTCCATATGGTGGGAAAGAAAGACAGTAGGAAAAAAAGACATCTTTTTGTTGTGATCTGGAAATTCGGTAATAAATGGCAATTTTGAATCAGTGTAAAAATTCACTAACTTTCTTAAAAGGACCCTTATCAGCTCATTAGGTAAACCAGTCTAGGAAATCAACTCACGGGAAGGCTAAAGCTTATTTTATCGGCATTGGCTGTAAAGATAGAATCTTGCAAGTCTGATTGTACTATACATACCCTTGTTATGCTCCAGTGAATCGGGAAGGCATATTAGGCAGGTAAGTGGCTGCTGCTGGCGGCAGGGGGGCAATGACAGTGACAAGGGATTGCAAGACTGACGAGGAAACTGTCACAAAATCCTGAAAATGAAGATCATGAGGAGCAACCCAGCAATGCAACAGCCACCAGTAGCACTGAAGCAGCCTTATCTTCCTCAAATTTCATTCCCTTGGGAGTCATGGGTCCCAGATTTTGGACACATGTTGTAAGTTAATGGTTGCTGGTCAAGAAGGAGGCACAGAGCTATGTGAGAGATGGCGCACCAGTAGGGAATGGCATGGAGGTGGATGATTGGGTAGGGAAGGGTACCGGAGATGCTTGGGAGTGTGAGAAGTAAGGGACGGCATGCAGGTGGTGATAGCACAGCTCAGGAATGGTGGGGGGTGCCAAAGAAGTGCTGTGGTTCAGGGAAGGTTGGCAGGTCGGGGAGGGTGTGTGGAGGTGTACATGAGGTGCTGCACAGATAAGGGAAGTTTCAGGGAGTAGCATGGGTCAGGAAGGATCCATAGGGACATTCAAGGGGGGCCATACAGGTGATGGAAGGCTTACGAGGTAGGGCACAGGTCAGGAAAGGTGCAGGGGGTGCCTAAGACGTAAGGAAAATGGGGGGACAGCACATGGTGGAGAAGCTTGCAAGGGGTCGTGGCATGGGCCAGGAAGAGTACAGTGGGGTTTCTTCTTTCCTTTTCAGGAGGCAGGTAAGCGACTGCTGCGGAGTGGGCAGAGAGAAAAGTATTGTGAGACTGGCTGGGAAAGTGATACAGAACATTAAAAATAAAGATTGTATGACCACAGTGGCAGCCCAGCAGAAGCCAGAAGCAGAAATTTGGGGCAGCTGCCACAACATCCCCAAATTTCATTCCCTCGGAAGTCATGGGTCCTGGTTTTTGGACATATTCAATAAGTTAGCCCCTGTGAGCTACCTTTGTTCAAAAATTGTTTTCCTATAATGGGCTGTTTCACCCAGGTAAATGTGACGACAATTATAGTTTTAATTCTGGAACATTGTGTACAGTTAAGATAGCTGGAGATGCACAGCCATGAGATGCCAAAGAAAAATTCTTTCCTGAAATCAGTATTATTTTTTTCCCCACTGAATTTCTGCACTGTGTGTTCTGCCTCCAGGGCATAAATCTTTGTAATTAAATGAGGATTCTTCATTTCAGCAAATAAAAAACTGTCACCTGGTGGCAAATGATGGAAATGAATTTCTTTGGTGGCCCCATTTTAGAAAGACAATAAGTAATGCTACTTAAGAATAAGTCTTATTCAAGGTTGAGGCCCATCAAGGTTGCTCCTGGAGTAGATTTGAATTGGCTTGGGGAACAAAACAACTGTATTTCGGGATGTCTTCAAACACCAGAGCACAAGAATGATAAAGATCTGATGTCAAAGACTTTGCTGCTTCTATCCTGCCCTTTTGTTTTAAATTAAATCTGCAGTTTACAGTCTCTTTCTTTCTTTCTTTTTCTCCCTTCAATTGCATTTTGCGGCGTTTTTCAGATTTGAGAGAATAACATTCGTTTTAAAGGCTGCCGTTAGAAAATAGGAAATAAATAAAGCAGGACAAATAACAAGCACCAAGGAAACCAGTAAATTAGTAAAAGGACATTGTGCAGAATTTGGTTAGATGTTTTTGGCTCGGCTCCAAACACGGTTCTTAGACAGAAAATGCTCGTTGATGGAAAAGCTCCAGGAACTTAGCGATTATTCTTATTAACTGAGGGCATTGCATATAGTCTTGTGCTACTGCTTTTTACATTGGTTTAGGATTGTGAACACTTCTGACAAGCCAAGTCAATGGGGAAGCCAGATTCATTTAACAACCGGGGTACTAAATTAACAACTGCAGTGGCTCACTTAACAACTGTGGCAAGAAAGGTCATAAAATGGAGCAAAACTAACAAGGTTTCACTTAGCAACCAAAATTTTGGGCTCAAATATGATCGTAATTCGAGGACTACCTATACATCTCAAGTCTCTTTTTGCACCTTCTTTTATCGTACGCCTAAATTTTGTATGGTATGTCTTTTGTTGAGATCAATGTCTGCCTGTTTTTTGTTTTTTTTGTTATATCCACATTAAAAGTGAGAGCTGAATGGATAAGCAGTATTTCACATGTAGCAATGGCAACTTGTACATAAGGAAAATGCCATTCCTAGATGTTTCATAACTATGAAAACATTTTTTCCGCTGTGTTACATATTATGTGAGCAAATTGTCCCAGGAGATTTTGTCAATTTTTCCATAAAACCAAACCGTAGCAAGCTGCGACTTAAGTGGGTTTTACAGAGATCCAGATATGAGGCCAGGAATGTAGGGTATATCAGTACCAATTTGGAACAGATTGCTAGTACCTAATTATCATAGCAGAGGAATAATAATGGGGGGGGGGGAAGTAATCCGTGCAAGTCGCTTATTAAATGAATTCTTAGCCTTCCAACTGAAATGCACATATTAGATTACACATGATGATGATGGTCACATTTGAAATTCATGTGCTTCAAACAAAAAAAATATCAGGGATTATTTAAAAAAAAAATTTTTTTAAAAAAATAACCTTAATAAAGAATTTTACAATTTCCACTGGAATTCTCTTGGAGGAAAAATGACTACTATCCAGATTTAAGAGACTCTGTTGTGCGGAAGAATTCCTACTGCTCATCCTGAAAATCCACTTACCCATTCCCAAATCTATCTACCCCAATGCTGTCAACACTTCTTTATTTTACCACATTTAAAATAAGAGATTATCACAAAAATGGCAAAATGCCACCCTCTCTGCCACCACACTTTCTTCTTAAACCTATTTCTACCATATTATAGAATTAAGGGGTGGTTTTAAAAAAGGGAGTTTTATTATGCCTTGTGTGAAAATATTCTTTCAAAGGAAGCAAGGAAGAAAAGAGGGATTTCATAGGGTGACTATGTGCTTCTAAATATTTTGGATTAAATGTTTGTTCTCTAATAGTCCCAGTGATCTTACCTTCTGGTGTGATCTATGTTTTCATTAAAAGCACCACCAACCTTGCTCAATTCTTTATAAGAAATGTTGGTGTATGGAACTGGCCTGGAAGAATGTTTTTAAGGGGCTTTTAGATGCCGGCCTCCTTTACAATAAGGGATTTGAGGCTTTGTCCCTTTCCACTCCTCTGGTTCAGACAGCACATCTTTAAATCTTTACCTATGAACATTTACGAGGGCTCTCAGACAGGCTTGGCTTAAAGCCATTGACCTCTGTGGCCTGTCTTATTGACCAGAACGCAGCATCCACATCCCACGTACTATCTGTCTCTTTTTATCTTTCCGTAAGAAGAGGAAATGGCTCTTCAGATTACCAGGAACACAGTAATAAAGACAGGAGTTACTTTTCCATTCTCTTGGGGGGTGGGGGGCGGCGGCTAGTCCTTATGAAGATAGTCTGCAGACAAAGTTCTGACTGCCTTCCTCTATTCACTCATTTGAGAACAAGCCTCTCTGGAAATTGGTGCATTTGCAACATGTAATTACCACACGAGTGACATTGTTTATGGCTAATCAATAGCCAATAAGATAGACTGCAGCTCAGTCAGGGCTGACTTACAGTAATCCCCAAGAGAGCACTTAGTAATGTCCAATCTGTGAAACCGCTGCAATTTCAAACATCTGCATTCAGGGCACATAGTCCGTAAATATTCACCCGTTGGCTTCTGTGCTCATGAATGAAACGCGTCGCTTTGCTTATTTATTCATCTTATTTACCCGTTGCTTCACTCGTAGCTTAGTCCTTTCTGCACGCAGATACATTTTCTCCATCACTTCTGCAGCTTCTGGCATTACCATTTTAAAAGGTGCAGCTGATCAGTACAGCCGATCCATCTTTCCTTCTTTAATTAATCCCCCCTCCCCCGATAAAAGCAGAAATGGAAGAAGAGGTCATACAAAATTCCACACTCAAAGGAGGAGGGTGGCAAAAATTAAAGCACTATCTTGGAAACAGGGTTAGTTATTCAGAGGCCACATCAGCTCTCTGTCTCGTTTATCATAACTGCTTGAAGAAGTAAACCATCCCATTCTCACAATTCAAAGCATGCAGAATCACCCAAAGTCAAAAGTTGATGGGAGTTAGCAAAGATGGCTAAATTGACAGCTTTGGTCAAAGAAAATACAATTAATTTCGTTTCAGTTTGGAAACTACTTAAGGACTTTGTGCTTGAAAACAATGGAAGTTTGATTTTGGGTTTTGCTGATTAGACAGGTTTGTTGTTATAGAAAGGGCTATTGTTATATTATTATGTAAAAGTTAAACATTGAGGTTGTGTGTTATTACTTTATTCTACTGCGCCAAAAGGAGTTGGAAGTCATGCCTTTCTTTTTCTTCTCCCCTTTACCCTACGCTTTTCTCTGTTCCATTATTTCCCTTTTATTTTCATTTTTCTTTGTATTTTATATTTTGATAAACTAATACAAAGTATTTGAATCGCAGAATCACCCAAGGTTAAACACAGCATTGAGCAAGCTAACAAAATGAAGGGCAAATAAGAGAAATGCAAAACAATCTCAGCTAATCATCCTTTCTCTACATTTGGCTTCTTTCTCATGTATTTTTCACATCCATTGTCCTCTGTATAACTAAACTCTTCCAGAAAGATTGGAGAATAAATGGTGAAAGTAAACTGATAAGTCTATCCGTTTGCCCAAGTAAAACAATTTTTTTTTCAAAAAGATGTCTGCATTTTTTTGTCCTTGAACTGGAGAGACTGTTCATTTCCCAAAACACTCTCATGTCAGCTTTTGCAGACCAGCTTTGAACCTGCTTTCCACGTGCAAATAATCTACTCCTCCAGACTGCAGGCAGAAGGGAAAAAAAACCTCCCTGATTTAGATAGAGGTGGCTGGACTTACCTGCATATTCTCTTCTATCAATTTAGCTGCATTGTTTTCTTTTATCTCTGTATTGCTAATTTACTCCCTTTCTCTCTGGATCAGTCTCCCACCCTCATTTGCTCACGTTGTCCTGCCATGCAATTTGCAAAAAAATACTACATTTCAGTGGACAAAAAGGATGACCACAAACAATGTGAGGACAATTAACCAGTGGAACAGAGCTTGTCTTCAGAAGTTGTGGGTGCTTCGTCCCTGGGGGGCTTTATAAGAGACTGGACAGCCATTTTCAGCCACAGTCTGAAATGGTATAGGATTTCCTGCCTTCAGGGGCTGGACTAGAAGACCTCCAAGGTTCCTTCCAGCTCTGTTCTGATTCAATTGAAACATGTCACTTACTGAAATAGTTTCAACAAGTACTTAAATTATTAACTAGTTTCTCTAGCTTTTGCTTTGACCAAAAGCCAACGTAGATTGTGTTAAAATCTTATGTTTGGCACTCTGGTGTACATTTGAATTCTGCACAGTTTCAATTATGTCCGATTTTGTTAGGAGCAAATGGCTGAAATGAAGTAAAACTCAATTATTTGCAAGCATCACGCTGGAAAACTGTACAGCTGGCATCCACCCTGTTTTTTTTCCTCCTGTTTTCTTGCTTGTAGAACTGAAGGAGGAAAATTCCCCATCATCCAATTTAGAGTGGAGACCACACATAAACTTGCTCGAGCCAAGTTTATCTGAACAGCAACAGGGATGGAGTACAGGATTCAACCCACTGAAGGAGATTACAAGCAACCTTTATATACAGGTAGTCCTCAATTTACAACCATAATTGAGCCCAGCAATTATGGTCATAAATCATGATGGTTGTAAAGCACATTTTGCCAGGCCTCATTTTGCAACCTCTTTTGTTTTAGTTGTTAAGCAAACCATAAAGCATGGTCATAGAGCAAAGATTGTGGTTTAAGTTAACACTATGGATATTAAGAATTTAGAATTAGAATTTAGAATTTACCTTTATTGTCCTTGCATTCCTCGAATACAATGAAATTTGAAGGCCACTCCAGCACAGTGCCGCAAACACCACATCACAATCACACCACAAGTATTTAAAAATTAAAATAATTAAAGTAAAAATAATAATAATTTAAAACCCAGTCTAAAACCTATCTAAAAGGTTTAGCAAGTTAAATAGTTTAAAAATTCCACTATATACATAGGACTAGATCACAAATGTACTGTTTGATTCAAGACAATTATTGCCTTGGAAAAGAAATTGTTTCTCAGTCTATTAGTCTTCATTTTAAGAACACCCATAAGGTCTCCCTGATGGTAACAGTTCAAAATATGAATGACCAGGATGTGAACGGTCTGTGGAGATTTTGAGTGCTCTAGAGAGAAGTCTGGTCTTCACAATCTCTTCCAAAGAAGAAAGAGAGCAACCAATGATTTTTTGTTCTGTGTTTATAACTCTCTGGAGCATCTTCTTATCCACTACAGAGCATCCAGCATACCACACCATTACATAGTATGCCAAAATGCTCTCGATGGTAGAACGGTAAAAAGTAACCAGCAAACCTATGGGACATTTTTTTCTGGAAACAGGAAATAAATGTTGGTTTGTGGGGGGAGAGGGAAAGAGGGGGTAATCTGTGCAGAGTTGTTGGATATGAGATGGGTGGCAAATAATTGTTATCAATCAATAAATAATCATGGTCATGTGATCAGGAGGCACTGTAGGACAGCTGTAAGTGCGGGCTAGTTGCCATGCACTCAAAATGTGCTCATGTAACTCTAAGGAGGGGCAGACTTCAGAGGTTTTGTGGATGGTCTATCATAACTTCAAACACTCTCTAAGTAACCAGTCATAAGTCAAGGACTACTTATAGTCATGTAATAAATGATGGCTAGTAATGATGTCGAATGTCATAACATGGCTTAGATTTTCTCCTTACAGCTTGTAGTGCTTAAAAAACAGAATATTAACTGGAAGTCAGCACTAGTTGCCTTTTGCGGTTAGTTACTTCCTAGTGCCTGTTTTAAAATACTAGCCCTGATTTAAGGTAATTTGTGAGCCAGAATCTTCAAAAAGCTAAGCAAGCTATTAAAGTGCCTTACTTGAATTCAGGGATCTTGATAGTTTGGAAGTTTTGGTTCGGGCCCTCCTTCACTTCTGTCTAGCTTTTAATAAGATTTTTTTCACAGGGTTGGCTTTCCTTTATTGATAGCTCTTACAGTACTGCTCTTTAAATCAAGGTTTAAAAAAAGAGTGCCCATGGGTATAAGGATTCATGCTTGCCCAAATGTCGAAGATACACGCACAGTCATGGCATTCTCCGCTTTTCGAAATCCTCACCAGTCTTTAAAATCTTCAGGAAATGTATTCATTTCCTTCTCCCTGTGTTATATTGATTACCATTCTAATCATCCGGGAACTGTGGCCTATATCGCTTCTCCTCTGAAATTGCTGGTTTTATTCACTATAACTGTTCACTGTGCAGAGACTGGAAGTGGCTGAAATGACACAAGAGCGAATGAATCCATCACTCCAGAGCGTTTCCATCCCCCTCTTTTTTTAACTGCTGCCCACCAGGAAAGTCCCAATTATAGGTGCAGGGAGACGGTAACTGCTCATTTTGCATAGCCAAGAGCGCATTTTCAACAGATGCCGATCAGCTGGCTAACAATACTTGGATGCAGAGAAGTATATCATTATATGTCACTCTATAATACCGTGTCTACTCCTGTATCAGATTGGAAAGATCAGGACAGACCAGAGGGTGAGGGTGAGTCTGGGCTGATACAAACTCTCCCGGATTTCATCTTCTGTAAAAGCAAAGGAAACAAAAGCTGGTTTTTCAGGTTGTATCTCAAATCTCTGTTCTCCTCACTCAAAACATAAACATGTCTTTCATTCTCTCCAGGGGATATGGGATAGCGAAGAGACAATATTGATTTTTCTTTTCTCCCTCCCTCCCTCTCTCTCTCTCTCTCTCTTTCTGGAGAGAAAAGCTCCAGTAATTTATTGCTTTCATTTTGGGAATCGTGACAATTGGAATTATGTCTGAGTTTCCAGGACTGACCTTCCGTGCAATACGCAGATAGTTTTATTATTGAATTGAGTATCCAACTGATTTCAGTGAAATAGGTTTTCATGGCATATGCGGTTCTGTTTTGTTGCTTTTTTGTAAAATATTTTTTTTTCCTAACCACAGATTGCTTTTAAATTATAGATCTTTTCTTTTCTTTTTTTTTCTTTTTGCTCCCATTTTCAATGGCTCAGCAGTCATTCATATATTCAGACACCTTATTTCAGTTATAAGTTCTGCCATTTCCATGGACATTTTGCATACATTATTGAATATAAGAAGTACTGAGTGCCAATTTTATAGTTCACATCCAGCTTCAGGTGATGTGAAGGCTGGATGATTGCCACTCTGGAAGAATAATCAAAAAGCCTTATCTTTCTTACAGTATACTATACATAATATTACAATCCTGTTGCAATTTATGACATTTGAGTGAGAAAATACAAATTATGGTTAAGCTACTAAAAAAAATGGATTAACTCCAAAGACTTTCAAATTGCTTTGCAATCATAAAGAAATTACTTTCTTTATTTGATTTTACTCACTATTTGTCCCAAAGAATAAATTTGAAAGCATAATTTTGTAATTGGGATCTAAAAGGTCTATTAGAGGATTTGCCAACCGTGGCAACTTTAAGATCAGTGGTGGTATGCTACCGGTTTGGACCGGTTCATCCAATCTGGTAGTAAAAAAAAGCTGACGATCAGCTGAGAGGAGGAAAAAAAATCCTGGGACAATCAGCTGAGAGGAAAAAGCAGTATTGGCCCTCTCGCCTACCTCTGCGCTTTACTCTTCTTTATCCTCTCAGCTGATTGGCGCTGCAGGTCTCAGCTGGTGTGGGGAAAGCTGCGTGCCTGCTTAGGCAAAGCATGCCCACCAAGCCACGCCCACCAAATCGGTGGTAAAACAATTTGAACCCCACCACTGTTTAAGATGCGTGGACTTCAACTCCCAGAATTCCCCCAGCCACCACAGCTGGTTGGGGGATTCTGGGGGTTGAAGTCCATGCATCTTAAAGTTGGCAGGTTTGGGAAACCCTAGTGTATGAGATATGGTAGAGGTTTTCTTAGGGTGTTGCAAGCTGAGCTAGATAACAATGTTTGGAATTGCTGGCACAATACTCTCTTGCATAGCCCTGCTAGTGGGAGAACCCAACTAGGGTAAAACATGCAGTAAAAACATACCCCATTTAGTGAGACATTCTTCATATGAGCTTGTTGATACTAGTTTTACACTAGTGATAAATAAAAGAATTAAAACGAGGAACCCACATATGATTATGTCCTATCACAGGTAATGCTATAAAAGGGTAAGCTATACTTCACCGCCCACCCTCTTCTGTTTCCAATGCAATATTTACCATATTCACAGTTAATTTCTATTCAATTATTCTTACCCGGTCCCATTGGCATCTTGAATTACTGTTTCCCAAACAGGCTATTCACCTTTCTGTAACTGTTGGAAATCTCTTTCCCCATGCATTAAATTAGCCGTCGGTTCCTCTTTCCATTCCTAAGCCTAGGACAGATTTTCTGAATGTTTCCCTGGACATTCAGAATTGGACACAGTCTGATGAAAGTTGGGTAAATCACAATGGCTTCTTCTGCCTTCTACTTGGTCTTAATCTATGTATCAGTTTGGAAACACCCAACTAAGCAGGGAGGAGGTGTCAAGCATGGAATTAGACTTGAATTCTTGCACAGTCGCAAGAGGTCCAGAATCAACCCCATTAAGCTCTACAGAACTTTATCTATTCCCAGGCTAAAGCTGGCAGTCTGGAGGATCCCTTTGTCAGAGGCAAAATGTAACATAGGTAGTCCTTAACTTACAACAGTTCATTTAGTGACCACTCAAAGTTACGATGACTCTGAAAAAAGCGACATGATTGTTTTTCACAGTTACGATCTATGCAGCATCCCCATGGTCATATGATCAAAATTCAGATGCTTGGCGACTGGTTCATATTTATGGCCGTTGCTCTACCCCAAGGTCATGTGATCCCCTTTTGTGACCTGACAAGTGAAGTCAGTGGGGAATTCACTTAACAACCGGGTTACTAACTTACCAACCGCAGTGATTCACTTAACAACCGAGGCAAGAAAGGTGGTAAAATAGGACAAATGTCTCGTTTAGCAACAGACATCTTGGGCTTAATGGTGGTCATAAGTCAAGGACTATATCTGTACATACATTTCTGAGGGGAAACAAGTCAGCAAGTTCATAATACATAGATCTTTGAGAGGATTTTCAAAATTCTGGTCTGATCTTCAAAACAACAACATAACTTGGGGATTATTTTAAATTTTGGTAAGCACCCATTAAATTGCAAGACCAAAATTTTAGACTGGTGTTCTTTTTTCTGTGCCCTCTCCTCTTAGTCTCCCTTCTTCATGGCCGTGCCATTGAATCCTGGGCACAGTCTCCAACGTTGTAAATTTTCCTCTTTGTAGATGTTGGTAAACAATATCCCTATATCCTATAGTCCAGACTATAGTAAATTTCTTAATAGCCCTTGTGACGGGCACTGTCCTGAACTCAGAAGCCATGCAGGGACCTCTGGGTTTGATCTTCCACTTAGACTAGTTGAACACCGAGTCTTACAGACAATCGCACTTGTGAGGTTGTCTGCCTTTACAACTGCCATCCCAGCCACTACATTGTGAATCACCTCTAAGGGTGAATTAACCGAAGAATAAGAATATAGACTAATATAGACCAGTGGTGAGATTCGAAAATTTTTACTACCGGTTCTGTGGGCATGGTGTGGCTTGGTGGGCATGGCTTGGTGGGCGTAGCAAGGGGAAGGATACTGCAAATCTCCATTCCCATCCCACTCCAGGGGAAGGATACTGCAAAATCCCCATTCCCTCCCCGCCCTACTAACCTGCTTTGCAGCTCCGTTCTCCTTGTGCTGGGCAACAAAAGAAGACACAGCCATTCAGCTGGGACTCAGGAGGCAGAGAATAGATGGGGGCAGGACCAGTCAGAGACGGCATTTGCTGGTCTCCAAACTACTCAAAATTTCCACTACTGGTTCTCCAGAATTGGTCAGAACCTGTTGAATATCACTGCTGCTACAGACCTATTGATATAAGTTAACACAACACTATAGGAATCCCCTGATCTTCAGTTATTTGCCTCTTTTCCATCCATTGCTCAAGGATGTGTATCCAATCCTTAAAGCCCAATTCATAGTATTTTGTCTTCTTTCTGGGTGGGGCTACTTCTAAAGCTCTATCTTCTCGCCACTCGCCACTCAATTGACCTCCCCTCATTTCGAAGCTGCTGTTTCCATTCTCGTACTGTTAAAAATCATGTTGATTTCTCTTTGGTAATCAGCTTCAATTACTCCTCCCAGTTCTCAAGTTCCCTTCATTGCCAAATTCATTTTCTCTGTCAACCATGTACGTAATTGAAGGCATTATCCCCAATACGCTACAGGGAGTCCTCGACTTAAATCAACTGAGGTTGATCTTTTTCTGCCCCCTTGCAACTTCGACCAGGTATGACCTTATTCGTTCATTCTTTCATTCATTCATTCGTTTATCGAATTTCATTCCTCCTTTTATTCATTCATTTCATAAATTTATGCACTGCCCATCTCACCCGCGTGACTCGGGGCAGTTTTATAAATAAAATCATACCGTCATATAAAAGATAGGGGCATCAAAACAGAATTCAGAAAGGAATTACAGGTAGTCCCCGACTTACGACCACAATTGAGCCCAGCACTTCTGCTGCTAAGTGAGACATTTGTTAAGTGAGTTTTGTCCCGTTTTATGACCTTTCTGGCCACCGCAGTTAAGTGAATCACTGCAGTTGTTAAGTGAATCTGACGTTGTTTATCAGGAGGTTGCAAAAGGTGATCACATGACTGCAATCATCATAAATATGAACCAGTTGCCAAGCGTCCAAAGTTTGAACGCATAGCCATAGGGATGCTGTAACGGTCGTAATTGTGAAAAATGCTCATAAGACACTTTTTTCAGTGCCGTTGTAACTTCAAACAGTTACTAAGCAAGCTGTTGTAAGTTGAGGACTACCTGTATTATCCCTAGAACCCAGAACCAAGTCTATTTGAAATGCATAGGTAACGATTTTATCCAGCATTATATCATTTGAGGCTTTAGTAAGCAAGTTCCCATTGATTGCAATCTTTCCCTACAGAACCAACTGTGCTGAACCTGCAAGGAGCATTTGATGAAATGCCATGCTGGCCCCTACTGGTCAGTGATTCAAAGGCATTAAAACATTTTACAGTGCTTTCCTCCTCCTTCTCTTTGGAGCCGGACCTCCTTTGGCTTTTTAATTAGGGTTTTTTTTTTCCCCTCCAGCAATCCAGTACAGCTTTCCATAAATCAGTGGCTTGAGAATAACTAGCCAGGTGAAAAGTGCACAACTGAGTTGTTTGAGGCTGCTAGTTGTATATGCAGCATCTGGAAAATTCTCCTTAATTCTAGGTTGCTTCTCTCCTTGATCAGTTTCCATCCATTGCTTCTTGTCCTGCCTTCAGGTGCTTTGGAGAATAGATTGACTTCCTCATCTCTGAGGCAGCCTCTTAGATATTGGAACACTGCTATCATGTCTCCCCAAGTCCTTCTTTTCATTAAAATAAATATACCTAGTTCCTGCAACTATTCTTCATGTGTTTTAGCCTCCAGTGCAGAGGTGGTGTTCAGCTGGTTCTGACCGGTTCTGGAGAACCGGTAGCGGACATTTTGAGTCGTTCAGAGAACTGGCCAATCCCACCTCTGACTGGCCTCTCCCCCATCTCTTCTCTGCCTCCCATTGAGTCCCAGCTGATCGGCTGGGTCTCCTTTGATTGCCCTGCACAGGAGAATGGAGCTGGAAAGCAGGTTAGCGGGGTGTGGAGGGGATTTTTGCACTATCCTTCCCCTGCCACGCCCACCAAGCCACACCCACAGAACCAGTAGTAAAAAAAACTAAATACCACCACAACTCCAGTCCTCTAATCATCTTCGTTGCTCTTCCCTGCCCTCTTTCTAGAGTCTCAACATCTTTTTTTATATATCATGGTGACCCAAACGGGGTGCAGTATTCCAAGTATGGTCTTACCAAGGCATTATGAAGTGGTGGTAACACTTCAGGTGATCTTGATTCTATCCCTCTGTTAATGCAGCCTAAAACTGTGCTGGCTTTTGGGGCAGCTGCAGGCACACCGCTGGCTCGTATTCAAATGATTATCCACTAGGATTCCAATTACTACCGTACTATTGAGTCATCATTACCCTTGAGAGTAAACCCACGTCATCTACATGCCACACTTGCCCAGCAGATCTCCTCTGCTGGTATGTCCCAAAGGATGGTTTTGCAATTGAATTTCACAGATATTTTGAACCATTTCACATTTTTCAATAATGGTGCCTGGTAATTCCCTCTTTAGGAGGTCTACCAAATTGCCCAATCCATTTGAGATTTTCTTCTATACCAAAATGCCCACTTAGTTTATGGCCTCATCAAGTTAAAGCTATTGCTGCGCTTCTATGACTTTTAATGATATCCACAGAGCTGCATCTGCATTGTTAGGCTATTGTGCTGTGTTGTGTGCTAATTGTGCGGTGTAGTGCTATTCCTCTGTTCACAAGGGCTTGAAAACATGGGCATCCATGATGCACTCCATATATTTCACCGTCACGGTTATCACTAAGGCAGCTGTTTTTAATTCTGTATATCAACTAGAAGAGCTTTGCTCTTTCAGAGACAAAAGTTAGCCTTGCAGAGGGGTTAAACGCTTCATCTTTCCACTGCTCCTTATCTACTTCAGGATAAGCAGAGTCGCCTGTGAACCAAAATATTTCTTCTCCTCCTCGGATGCCAAAGCTCCTTTAAGTGGACTTGCTTTGAAGGCTGCCAAAGGAGAGGGACTTTCCACCTTGCAGAGGTAATTCTTTGTACTGTTATCTGGGTGAATCCCAGAAGATCCTATCCCTTTAATCAGTACTTTCCTCCCCACTGGAAATAAACTAAAAAATAAACGTTTTTTGTCCTGATGCAACAATTCAAGGTCCCATCATCTCACTCTTCCTGCAATTGGCAAATAGTCCCAAGGGTGTTTTTTTTTTTTCCCTGCAAAAGGCAACTGGACTTTCTGATTTTTCTTTGGAGATGTTTCACTTCTCATCCAAGAAGCTTCTTCAGCACTAAAAGTCCAGTTGACTCTTGAAAAAGCATCTTTACAGTGGTGAGATTCAAATTTTTTTTACTACCTGTTCTGTGGGCGTGGCTTGGTGGGCGTGGCAGGGGAAGGATACTGTAAAATCTCCAGTCAGAGGTGGGATTTGCCGGTTCTCCAAACTACTCAAAATTTCCACTACTGGTTCTCCAGAACTGGTCAGAACCTGCTGAATGCCATCTCTGTTTTGGGACAGTCATGACCTGGATGATCAAATCTCCATAGACAATTGGCAAATAGGTTCCCTCCCCCACTTAACCTCTGTGCCTAGCTGTAGTTAAATCAACTGGGGTTTATCTTTTTCTGCCGCCTTGCAACTTCGACCAGCAACGATCTTATTCGTTCCTTCTTCCATTCATTTGTTTATCAAATTTCATTCCTTCTTTTAATTCATTCATTTAATAAATTTGTGCACCGCCCATCTCACCCGCGTGACTCGGGGCAGTTTTATAAATAAAACCATACCGTCATATAAAGGATAGGGGCATAAAAACAGAATTCAGAAAGGAATTACAGGTAGTCCTCGACTTAGGACCACAACTGAGCCCAGCATTTCTGTTGCTAAGTGAAACATTTGTTGAGGGAGTTTTGCCCCATTTGACAACCTTTCTTGCCACAGTTGTTAAGTGAATCACTGCAGTTGTTAAGTTAGTAACATGCTTCATTGTTAAGTGAATCCGGCTTCCCCGTTGACTTTGCTTGTCAGAAGGTCACAAAAGGTGATCCTATGACCTCAGGACTTTGCAACTGCCATCAATATGAGTCAGTTTCCAAAAATCTGACTTTTGATCACATGATCCTGGGATGCTACCATGATTGTGTTAAAAACAGTCATAAGTCAATTTTTAGTACCGCTGTAACTTTGAACAGTCACTAAGTGAACTGTTGTAAGTTGAGGATTCTCTGTATTTACCTTCTGGTACAAACTCTGGAAGCAGAGGTAGTATTCAGCAGGTTCTGACCAGTTCTGGAGAACCGGTAGCGGAAATTTTGAGTAGTTCAGAGAACCAATAGCAGAAATTTTGAGTAGTTTGGAGAACCAATAGCAGAAATTTTGAGCAGTTTGGAGAACCAATAGCAGAAACTTTGAGTAGTTTGGAGAACTGGCAAATACCACCTCTGACTGGCCCCTCCCCCATCTATTCTCTACCTGCTGAGTCCCAGCTGATTGGCTGGGTCTTCTTTTGTTGCCCAGCACAGGAGAACAGAGCTGGAAAGCAGGTTAGTGGGGTGGGGAGGGAATGGGATTTTACAGTATCCTTCCCCTGCCATGCCCACCAAGCCATGCTCACAGAACCGGTAGTATAAAATTTTGAATCCCACCACTGTCTGGAAGGCACAACAGTTGCATCTAGTTCAAAAGGCTTTCTGAATGTTAAAAGTCCCAACCACTTCCTGAGGACTCTCCAAAGGGCCTATTTACTAGGAATGTTTTTAGAAGTTTTCTTCTTTCTCTTAATTCCATAACCCTTCAGTAGCTGATTTATCTTGAAATAATAAAATAATAGAAATATTGGCACTCAGCTCAGATATTTTTTAAAAAAAAAGTTTTAAAGGAAACACAAGGTACAATCCTAGGGAGATTTATTCTGAAGCCACTTCTCTTACATTCTTCTGGAATTATTCTTTGGAAGCGCTGCAGAATTGCAGATTTAAGGTTTTCTCTGCAGTAAAAGACGAACACTAGACTGAACTTACTTTGATGATAGGATTTTTTCACCGCTAGGTGGTGACAAAAGACTATTCCACCCACCTGAAACCTGAAACAAAGAATAACAGAGAATCTTTCTTTATAGCAGGCAATGCCGGCACATATAAATGCACACGCACAGCAGATATTTTCCATATGTTGTTCTTTAATTGTTTTTTTTTCTTTTGCAGAAAAGAAAAATCAAAGTCATGGTTAAAAACATGGGAAGAGTGCAAAGAGCCTTTGTAAAATTCCAGATTGAGGCTGGGCATCATAAAATCCTTATCTGGAATCATCCTGCCCATTAAACTGCATTGAATGACTGCGATATGATTGCTGCAAGAAATATTACAATATATTGCTTGAAATCAACTGCAGGCTTTGATTTGATATGGGATGTTCTTCGGCGGCCTGCAGATGAAATGGTGGTGTGTCCCTTGCCAGACTTCCAAAATGGGCTCCCACAGATATTCCTGGAAATGGTGGGATCAGAGTTATTTTTAGCTCAGCCTTGAATAAATTACCCAAAGGCACACGAACACTTCAAGCAATTGCAGAAGTTTGCAGAAATAGGGACAGGATAGGAAGGAAATCAACAATCTAAACAAACAACAAGGGAAAGGCTGGACTAACTGCTAACAGCTGCTTCGTGTACTGGGTTGTCATGTGACTCAGAGGTCATATCAGTCCAGTGATTAGATGTGCTTAATGACACAATTAGAGCTTCAGCTTTGGGCCCTTGTTCTGCTGTCTTGTTTTCTCTTGGTAGGCTCTGCATGCCATGTTACACACAAAATATTTATACAACACGCTCAGTCATGGTTTCTTCCGCGGAGACTGATTGCCTAAAATCTTATTGGCTGGATGAACGTCCTCATTAAATCATAATTCATGTCTGAGTCCGCATACAAAACCCTAACCAAAAAGATTACAGCCGATAATGCTTCGTGCATGGTGTCGGAGCCCAATCTGATTGCAGGATCTAATCTGGGTCGGTCCCCAGGATCAGGCGTTCTGTCTTGCGAGCTTTCAGACTCGTGTTGGAATCCAACTTTAGGGAATTTCTCTCTCACCAGAATGTATCCTGGGGCAAGTATATTTTCCCAGTCTGGTTATACAAAGCGTAGTTGGACTAATTGAGTCGTCTAAATGAGAAATAGTTCGAATTTTGATTAAGGAGAACCACCGTACACACATAGTTGTGGTAGTTGGTGGTAGGTAAGCTTATTTTGACAAAGATTTGGTATGTCATCCAAGCCCAGGCTAATAAATAGTAATTTTAGGGTTCTCGGATAAATGAGCCAGCATAGAGGAAGTAGATACAAAGTGGACTTACAGTTTCCTACCTTAGACCAATGACTGTCTTAAATGATCCAAAAGTCTTTTAAGGTGGAGTTATAGGTTTAGTTCATATCACAGCAATTTATTAGATTCTTTCATTTCAGAGAAGTTTTGCTGTTACAAGCAATTTTTGTCTCCAAAGATCTTTTTTCTAGATTATTTGTTAATTTAGTTTAGCATGGAAAGTTACATTAAAACTTACAGTAGCACTGTATAATTTTAAAAACTTAGATGAAACAGAAATCTAGGGAAAGTTTAGCGAGATCTGGCTCAGCCTAGATCATGAATCTGCAGCTTTGGCAACTTTAAAAGGCGTGGACTTCAGCTCCAAGAATTTGGGGTTGGCTGGCTGGGGAATTCTGGGAGTTGAAGTCCACAAATTTTAAAGTTGCCGAGGTTGGACACTTGTGATCTAGATGGTTTGCTGAAGCAGCTTTTAATTGTCATCCTGTATCTTGATAGTTTCAAATCTTCTGCTGTACGTTTGAAAGGCACCCCATCACCACTAATAAGGAACTTTTCAAAATCCCATGCAAAATGTCTGCGGCACACAGGAGAGACTAAATTATGAATTTTGGACTGGTCATCACTAACACAGGAAAGGCAATGATTCTTTCAGAAACTCAAAATGAGGGCGAACATTTTCTACATTGACTTCGTACTTCTCAAATACAGGGAAATTGGGCTCATAGCATATTTCAGGAACTTCAGGATCTCATCATTGGTGGGATTTTCCTGGTGACCACCTAACTTATACATTTAAGAAGGTACTAGCTGCTACAATTCATTCTTCTCCGTTCTGTAGGGTTCCTTAGCTCAGAAAGATAAGCCATGGACTGTTATGTAAAGCATATTCAGTAAGGGATGGCCTTGATGATGATTGATGTTAAACCATGCTTTGCCTATGAATAGCCAGTGAATTTTTCTTACTTATTCAAGGAATGTCTGTGTGTGTGTGTATTATACATAGATAAGTAGGCAGTAGGCAGATAGATAGATAGATAGATAGATAGATAGATAGATAGATAGATAGATAGATAGATAGATAGATAGATAGATAGATAGATAGACAGACAGACAGATTGATTCATTGGGTGAATTCTGTCTTAGCTGCAACACTATTATTTCCATTTCATTAAGAAGAAGGCTTGATCCTCTCTGAATTTTTTGCACTTCCTCCATTCAATTGGAATCCTGCAGCCATTCAGGGCTGAGACTGATAATGCTAACTATTCCTTACCTTATAGGGTAATTATTCTGTTCTAATGGGCCTTTTGCAGACTCCTGGGAATTAATGAATTTCAGGCTCTGCTGTTACTTTTATGCTGCATTTATTTTGTACCTTTCTGACATTCTCCTAAATGAGCATTGATTAGCTCATGACCTACTCTTAATGGTGGAAAATGGAGCCAGACCTTGCCGCAGTAATTTCATTACTAATCTTTTTGCATTGGTTATAAGCACTTTAAATTTTTTTCTCTTCCAGTTTTTTTTAAATGTGTCTTGAATTTAATATGGCTAATATGGCAAAGCATCTGGCTGTAAAAAAACACCATGATTGACTTTCTGTTAAGGACTGCTGTGACTTTTCTGAGATATACTGGGATATTGTTGTTTCCAGGAAGGGATATATATGTGGGAAACCTTGCTCTTAAATGGAAATCTACATTATTTCAATGAGTTAATGGTTGCAATAACAGACCTTTGATAAGAAGGAATTTGGGATGGGTTTGTCAAGCTATGTTAGAAAAAATGGCAGCTACAAATAATTCCGGTTTGCATAGTTTGCATAATACAGAAGTGTCATTCCTTCTATGGAGTCATTTTATAGTAGGCTCTGTAATAAGCTACCTGAAAAATTAAGCACCTTGTTGTCTATGGAGATGCTCAGTCATCCAGGTCGTGATTGTCCCAAACGTGCTTTTTGAAGAGGCAACTGGACTTTCTGGTTTTTTTCTTTGAACACGTTTCACTTCTCATCCAAGAAGCATCTCCGGCTCTGATCCTTCCATTCCCCACCATCCAGTCAGAGCTCAATATATATATACACACACACACACACACACACACACACACATCATCAAGTAAGTACCCAGAAAACTTAAGAATATATATATATATATATATATATATATATATATATATATATATATATATATTCTTAAGTTTTTGCCGGTACTTACATGTATGGTATTCAGCTTTGTTCGGGTATTTTCCCACGTCATTGTACTTGTGCTTTTAAAGTTGTAGCAACGTTTCGGCAGAATATCATCTGCCATCATCAGGCTCGTGTATTGGGTTCGTCTTCATCGTGTGTTTTAGGCTTTCACAGCCGTTTCTGTTTTAAATTTGGTGCTAGCCTCGTGCTTTGTTTGAATGGTTTTTTCTTCATCCTGATTGGTTGGGAGTCTTGGTCTGTGTTTATTGGTCTTGGAGTTGGCTGTGTTCTGCTTGATTGGTTTTCTAATATCTTTTGTCTGTTTTGTAGCGTTTTTTTGTCTTGATTAGTTGGCAACATTGTGTTTCATTTATTGGGGACTTCCAGCACAGCTTGGCTTTGGGTGAATGGCCAGTTGTCGTTTATTAGGAAGCTAGGTTTCATCTGGGTGGCTGGCTGAGGTGAAACCTAGCTTCCTAACTTCCAATACTGCGAAAGCCTGACACACACAATGAAGACAAACCCAATACACGAGCCTGATGATGGCAGATGAGATTCTGCCATATATATATAACACTATACAGAAGCCTGGTGATGGCAGATGATATTCTGCCAAAACGTTGCTACAACTTTAAAAGCACAAGTACAATGACGTGGGAAAATACCCGAACAAAGCTGAATACCACACACACACACACACATACACATATATATATATATTGTCTCTTGACTTTGTGACAAATAACTTAGAACACATTGGCTGTTTGCATTATACACTAATAATAATTATTAAACTCACATGTCCTCCAACTCTCAACACCTCTGGGCTGCTCACAACAATCAAATTACAATCAAATCAAGACAGTATAAGAAGTAAAGATGGCAAGCATTGTGAAGTGAGAGATTTCACTGTCCTGAATGAAGATCCAAGTTGTGGAAGTTAATCCTGTTAATTAATCCCTCTGCTTCATGCCACACTGTTCCTACAAGCAGACTAATTACC
The DNA here is from genome assembly GCF_049901715.1 of Pseudonaja textilis. NCBI lineage: Eukaryota > Metazoa > Chordata > Lepidosauria > Squamata > Elapidae > Pseudonaja > Pseudonaja textilis. Next base: position 182,719,775 of record NC_141991.1, read on the forward strand.
AGAGAGTAATTGCCCTTTCCTGCCTCTGAGATCCAGACTAAGTTCTACACAGTTCCTGCTGAAATGAGCTTCTTTAGGAATTCCATGTTGTTGTTTTATTCCTCCCCTTTGGCTGAATGAAAAGGAGTTGGATGAGGAAGCCATCCAAACAAATGTTGGCATCAATTATGATAATCAGACACTACAGTATACCTTTCCTGTTGTTGTTTTCCTCCTTTTTAATTAAAAAAATTAAAGGCTGTAAATAACAAGCTCTGATTTCCCCCCCCCCCTTTGCAATAGGTAGGAGGACTGAAGAAATGGTTGATGCCCAGTTAATCCTATCAACTTGGATGGAGGTGGGGGATCATCGTCAGTCATCTTGTGTGAAAATCTCCATTGTCTTGGATGGCAATTTTCTCTCCATGCATTGCACAGGATGAAGTGTTGTCTCATAAAACAGGATGTACAAAATATTGGCCAGTGCAACAAGCTGCAGAATTAAGTTCCGGAGTCTTTTGCTGGAAGACTTCTGGTGGTCCTCTGTCAGAGGTGTTCCCTGGATCCTGCACTGAGCAGAGGAACTGGATGACTTCTAAGATCCCTTGCAAACATCTGATGCAATTCTGTAGCCAGTTTTCTGCTCGTGTTCCCTTCATTGCCTCAACCACATTGGTTTTGCAACAAGAAATAAGAAAACCCAACTACCATTCCAAGGAGGTGCCCTTTGGACCAATCAGAAAGAACAGGGCATAGCACTATGGCCCTTTGCCTTTAGGACCTAGAGGGGGAAATCCTGACAGGCTGGACAAAGCAAGAGCCCCCTTTGCTAGGAAACTGGAACTGTAAGGTGGACAAGAAATATTTTCACAGCATTCCCTCTAGAGCAGGGGTCTCCAACCTTGGCAACTTTCAGCCTGGAGGACTTCAACTCCCAGCTTTGCTGGCTGGGGAATTCTGGGAGTTGAAGTCCTCCAGGCTGAAAGTTGCCAAGGTTGGAGACCCCTGCTCTAGAGCAGAACTCCCCAAACTTTCCGGCTTTGTGGACCTGCCTCTCACGCAAAGGGAGCATGCATGCATGTGCTCACTTGCTGCTTGTGCAATTGTGGATGTGCATACGTGTACACAGTTGCACCGGCCACTTTTGCAGCCCACTAGTGCAATCTCCTCATAGGCCACTAGTGAGCCACGGCCCACAGGTCGGGACCCCTGCTCTAGAGCTATATGTGGGAAGACCCCTCCCAGAAGAATGAAATATTTTGGAAAATATTAGAAAGGCAGAATATTATATTTCCCCAAAGGGAGAAATGGAGAAACATGCTCTTAAAGACAGACAGCAGACTCAGCCTTTTTTTAACAGCCCCCCACCCCACCCCCGCAGGTATTTTGTGCCCATTAAGAAACACTGGGTCAGCCTATGAACAAAACAAAAGACCTTCGGCTCCAGGGTGATGGGATTAATAACAGGACATGATCCTTCAGGACATAATAGGAATAACCCATTACCATTTAGCAGAAGACACAGAGCTCATTACACTGCACAATCTCCTAAGAGCATTTTCAGACATTGCACAAACCTCTCCCCCTAGTAGGATCTCTGAAACTTATAAAAATCCATGTACTCATCAAATCAATTGGTCAGCTGCATCAGAACCACAAACCCCGGTGGTTCTGTTCATCAATAAATGGACCTTTCTTTCCAGTCAGCCTCCATTTTATTTCCAGCATCTTTCTCCCAGCTTGGAACTAAACCAGATGGATTCTCTTTCCAACAGCTACCATGGAACACAGTACTTTCCCTTTCTGTTAGTTAACTTTACAAAGACCTAGGGGAGCATTTTGGGTGGTCACAGAAACTTACCAATGCCTTTCAGTAACAAACCTGACTATCCAAAGCACACCCAGAGGTATATTTGACGACTGCCCAGTAGCACTAAGTAGAGGCTTACTGAAATCTGAGCCTTTCTTTATAGCTTTGAGAAGTACGGTGAAATATTCTTATTTGGGATTGGCTTTTATTAGCAGGATTCAGCTAGTGGTGTCAGCTATAATTTCCATACTGTACTTTTTCTAAATTACCATTGATTCTTTTTACAAAGTGAGTTATTATATAAGTATATCATCTAAATGATTTTTTTTCTTAATTACAAGAATTACAAAAGAAGAATGAGAAATGACTGCATGCATGGAAAAGCTTCTATTGGGCTTCATGGGCAACACTTGATGAAGAATTATCAGAACATCCAGGGAAAGTGACAAGGCTATGTATGAAAATGTACAGAAAAATAGAAGGTCAAATGTAAGCATTTAAACTGATGGATAGCTGTTAGTCTTTTGCAGCAAAAAATAGCAAAGTTATGTGATTTGAGCATCAAAAATTTATGGTAGCAAACATTTATTTTTAATCTAGGTACCACAATGCACAACAAACAAAAGATGTCTGGCTTCCTTGGACTTTATAGAAGAAATTTTGTATCATATTTTTTTAAAAAAATAGAACACTGGGGAATTTAAAAATACTTATCTTTGCTTGAATGATGCTATTAGTAATTGAGGAACCATAGAGAAATGCAAATAGAGGCAAGGGAAATCTTAGCAGCTCTAAATATTGGAATACTATATTTTCCAGCCATAATGTTATTGTACTTGGGCTTCAAAAATAGGCCACACTTTCACATATGACATAAAACAGGGATCCTCTGATAATTATATGATGCCTACCTAAAATGATAAAAGGGACTAGTGGATGCACTTTCCCGAAAGGCCTTAATTTGGTTGTTTGTGCACTTGTTTTTGTTTCTTTTAGTCATAAAACCAAGATACAGGTAGCCCTCGACTTACAACCATTCATTTAGTGACCATTCAAAGTTGCAAGGGCACTGGAAAAAGTGACTTAGGACCATTTTCACACTTACAACCATTGCAGCATTCCCTGCGGTCACGTGATCAAAAATCAGATGCTCGGCAACCGACTCATGTTTATGAAGGTTGAAGGGTCCTGGGATCACATGATCTCCTTTTGGGATCTTCCAAGAAGCAGAGTCAGTGGGGAAACCAGATTCACTTAACAACCGTGTGGCTAACTTAACAACTGCAGTGATTCACTTAACAACTGTGGCAAGAAAAGTAGTACAATGGGGAAAATTTCACTTAACAGGTACCTCACTTAGCAACGTATATTTTATTCATAAGTTGAGGACTACCTGTATTTCAAAGACCGAGTTCTGTTGAAGCATTAAGTCTTACCATTCTGATCTCTCTCTCTCTCTCTCTCTCTCTCTCTCTCTCTGTGTGTGTGTGTGTGTGTGTGTGTGTGGCAGTTTTAGATTTTCTGTGTTTAATGCTAGGACACTGATACAGCCACACAATCAGAAAGATGTGATAGGAATACTAAGCCAAGCTTATCTTTGCTGAGTTGGCCAAAGTAGAGTGATTATTAATTGCAACACCATAAATATATTTGTTACCTATATTTTACATTTTGTTTAGTATCAATGCAGCATAATTGAAGCTTCCCCCTTCCATTTTTTTTTTCACAAGACCAAACTTGTGGTTGGATCAAAAGAATATAAATGGCCCCTAGTGAGTCTCCTAGAAGTTCCCTAGTGAGCTGCTCTGACTGAAATTGAGCCTAAACATGGATCAACATATATTGTTGGCCACATGGTTACAATTATGGAACTGAACTGCAAAATCCAGGCCATCACTAGATGGTACCAAAGTCATAGAAAAACATGAACCCTTCGCTGTTATATAGTGGCTGTCCAAATATTTGCAATCTGGATCTCACAGTCCTTAGCATAGTCATCATTCTGTTGAATTATACATTCAGTATTGTGAATGTAGACTATTTAAATGTGATACATGTCTTTTAAAACAGAGGGCAACTCAAAATTGACCTGTGACTCCAGCATATATTTGATTATTTGCAAGACTACAGTGAATGTTATCCAAAGAATTCAGCCATTTAAAGCCTGGCTTTGAATATTATTGAATTCCACTGAATAATTCTTTCTGCATGAGCATAAAGCAGATTATTTCTATAAGGTTATTTTCTCTATGAAATTAGTGGAGTTCCTAGTATGTAAAATATAGAAGCTTATCCACATTTTTCTGTAACTGTACAAACTGTATGCACAAAAAATATCTTTTTTTCCCATTTCATTAATTCAAAACCCTTCAGGATTAAACTTTTTTGTTTGTTCACTTGTTTTGTTTAGGTGTGAAGCTGACTTGACAAGAAAATACCTTGTGTAATTTATCTCTGTTTATCAGGCAAATCTTAAATGGCACACTGTGCATCTTTCGGGTATTACAATGGCAATGTGACCTAGTAAACATTGGCATGTGAGGCATAGGATTTGGGGAAGCAGCTGCAGATGGGAATTAACTGGCTTTACACCTACGTTATTTGTTAGAGAATATATGCAGTGCAAGATACTCAGCATATTTTCAGTAGACAAAAATATCCCGGTTTTAACCACAATCATTATTATTTTCTAAGCTTATCGACCTGAAATGCGGCTTATTTTTCACAATTTTATACAAATGCATCTTTTCCTATATGTATGTTTGATTCTTGACACTTTTGACCTTGCTTATAGCATGTACCTTTATATTTCACTTCACTGGATTACTGAAGGATGCTTTGCTTTCTCCATTATAACCTGGGAAATTATTATTCATATCTCCATTCACGTCATATAATTTGCACTTTGTTTCCTCTAGCTCTGTTCTTTAAAGAGGGCATGAGTTAGGAAGTAATAGGAACATGATTACAGTTTCGATCCTCTTCTATTTCTCAATTGCAATTAGCATTTAAAAGCCTAACCCCAATTTGTATTTAAATATGCCACTTTTGTAGTCATGGTAATCTCGCTCATCAGCATTTTCAAGTTTAGCATTTACTGCTTTTAGCAACTATTTAGATGTTCTCATTTGGTCCTCTTTTTTCCCCAGTCTTCCCCATAAAGAGTTGTTTATACAACTCAAAAGTATAATTTAGGTCAGTGGTCTCCAACCTTTCTGGCTTGGTGGGGGCGGAGAGAAAAGGCTGGTTTTGCACGAGCAGAAGGCACATGCGCCCGTCTGCTGTGCGCCCAAGTGGAGCATGCATGCTCACCTGCAGTTTCTGCAGCCTGGTACTAAACGGGCCACAGCCCAATTTAGGTAACCAGTTCATTTAAATCTAAATATAGAAAAAATATGATCAATGCTGACAAATTATATGCTATTAACTCATTGTCCACTCCTACCAACCACATAGACAGATGTTTTCCACAATGACCTATCCCTAACCTCATTTTTTAGGTCTTCTAATGGTGTGTGTCCATCACACTGTAATTGAATCCATCCATCTTGTTGCTGGTCTTCCTCTTTTTCTCTTTCCTTTCACTTTTCTCAGCTTTAGAACTTTCTCCAGAGAACAAATGTGTCCAAAGAGAACCTGATCATTTGTGCCTTGAGTAAGAATTCTGGGTTGATTTCTTCAATGATCTGTTTGGATTATTTTCTTGGCTGTCCGCAATGTTCTCAAAAGTCTTCTCTAACGCTAAGGTTCAAAAGCGTCAATACTTTTCCTATTCTGCTTCTTCAAAGTCCAACTTTCACTTCCATAGAACGTCACAGGGAATACTGTGGCTTCAGAGGTGGCTTTCAGCAGGTTCTGACCAGTTCTGGAGAACCGGTAGCGGAAATTTTGAGTAGTTCGGGGAACCGGCAAATACCACCTCTGACTGGATATTTTATAGTATGCTTCCCCTGCCATTCCCACCAAGCCACACCCACAGAACCAGTAGTAAAAAAAAATGAATCCCACCACTGTGTGGCTTGTTTGGTTATAGCTATATCACAGCATTTGGATATCTTTCCCAAGATCTTTATGACTGCTGTGTCAATTGCTAGTTTGCAATATATTTCTTGATAGTAGTGAGAGCTTTTGGGAGGCTGTGAGTTCGATCCTAGGTAGCAGCAGATATTTCTCTCTCAGAGCACAATGAGTAATTGTCTGCTGTTGCAAACTCTGCATTGGTGACAGGAAGGGCATCCGGCCTGTAAACAGCTCCATCCAGTTGTCCCGATTAAGGGATTACACAGGTCATTAAGACACAGACAAAAAAAACTGAGAACTTTTGGGAGAAAAGAATCAGTGAATAATTGTGCTTCAGCAAAACAGTTACTCAATTCAAGTGGGTTCCAGTGGTGTGGACTTCAATTTATAGAATCATAAGGCTGGGAGGGACTTTGAAGGTCTTCTAATCCAATCCTCTGCCCAAGGCAGGAGTCCTTGCAATGTATCAGACAAATAGTTATCCAATTTTTTTCTTGAAAATCTCCAGCAATTGACCCACAACTCTGGGAGGCAATAAGTTCCATTAATAAATTGTTCTATCAGGAAATTCCTCCTTATTTCCAGGTTGGCTCTTTCTCTGATGAGTTTCCACCCACTGCTTCTTGTCCTGCTCTCAGGAGCTATGGAGAATAACTCGATACCCTCTTCCCTGTGACAGCCCTTCAAGTATTGGTAGATAGCTATCATGTCTCCTCTAAGCTTTCTCTTAGTTAGACTTAACATGTGGTAGTTCCCTTAGCCATATATCATACGGCTTATCATCTTTATTGCTCTTCTCTGCATTCATGATCATTTTTGCCTAAATTCTTACAAATTCCATTCTTCAACCGTTTTGGTAAGAAATATGTCTAGTATAACTAACCCTCCTCCACCTTTTGGATGATGAAGTTGTCATCTGGGCATGTCAAGAACCCGTTTCATCTTCCACTCGCTACAGTTTATGTCAGGGTAAAGTCCCTGGTTCATACAGTAGTGTGCTTCCTGTATACCTCACTACCAGATTTGCGAAACGTTCATCCATTTCCTTGGCTTGGTTGATTGGCCCGCAATACACACCAAGAGCAATGTTACTTCTTTCTCTTGTAATATTCACCCAAATACTTTCAAGAATGCTTTTGTCCTTGGTATTGTGTGTTTCTGCAGAGGTGTAGTACTTCTTTACTTACAATGCAACCCCTCTTTTGTTGGGTCTGTTTCTTTTGAATAAATTCTATCCTACTAGCACTATGTTCCAATCGTAAATTTCATCCCACCAAGACTCAATAATAGCAACAATATCATACCTGCCTTCATGTACTAGGACTTCAAGTTCTGTTTATTCTGCATACTTAAGAGTATTAGTGTACAGACATCTGAGCCCTTCATGGCTGACTGTGCATTTACTTCCTCTGTTTTTGAGTGCTCTTCCTTCTCACCGGAACAAAGAGGGAGGGAAGGAGAGAGGGAAGAAGGGAGGGAGGGAGATTTATTATTGATTATTGATTATTGAACTGATAAGGGATTCTATGTGTACACAGGGCAGCTCCTAATATTTCAGCACTGAAAAAAGATTTGGACTCAATTTAAGGATTATTTATTGTTATTTGTTCTAATGCAGGGCTTCGTGCTCTTTCACAGTTGCAAGAATGGTGGAAAAACAGCAAGTGAAGCTTTTTCCCGTCAACTCATTACAGTGCTTAAGAAAAGAGAACATTTTAAAAGTTTGTCATTCAAGAAAATAACAAAGGAAAAAAAAACATGTAAAACCCCAGAGTCAGGATTTGTTCACCACTACTGTTTTTAAAAGCTGTGTGGCAGGCAAGCCATCTATTAGGTCACCCTATTACAGTCTATTCACTTTGTTGTCAAGAATAGTCTTGACATAATTTTAGCAAGTAACATTGGAATAATTCTGGTTATTACTTATTTATTGTTCATGCATACAAATTCTGAAAATAGTACCTGAAATAAAACAGTGACATAATTAAATCCTCATTCTAAAGTCTTCGTTGGCATTTTTTGTGTTCTTTAAGCTGTGGAGAATTCAGCTTACATTTCGTGCTAAGCTATTTTGTGGGTTCTTTGGTTTGTGTTCAGCACAGCAATTGTCCTTTGCAAACTATGCATTATTTTTTAGTTTTGTGCAGGAACCTAGGGTCGTGAGTCACTTGTTCTGTTCCAATGAATAAAGTGGCTGCTTGTTGCTTGTTCAACAAACGATTAAAACAAGAGGCTTAGGGAGATGTGGGCATTCAGCTATTACTATTTTTTGGTCCTCTTACTTTTTCCATTGCCGCTTTTCCAATTCCCTGATTGTCCTCACCTGCAGAATGATTAGAAACAGAATAATAGAATAACAGAGTTGGAAGGGACCTTGGAGGTCTTCTAGTTCAGGAGTCGCCAACCTTTTGGATGTCAGGGACCACCAAACTCATAATTTTAAATCCCAGGGACTACTAACCTGTGGGTGTGGCCTAATTTGTGGGTGTGGCTTGGTGGCCATGTGACTGGCTGGGCATGGCTTCTTTGAAATATTATAAATATTTATATAAATAGTGAATTTTTTATTTCAAAAAGAGCAACTTTTACCCAAAATCAGGCAAAGCAGGCAGGCAGATTGAGTTGCTCACAGAATCAATCAGTGATCTATCTATCTGCCATCGGCTACCTGAGTCTGTCACATAAAATTTGCTTGCTGTGAGTCTGCACTGAATAATAGAACCTTAAGTCCTAACGGAGGTTCGGTTGTGCTTAAAAGCACCACATTATAAAAAAGATGTTGAGACTCTAGAAAAAGTACAGAAAGAGCAACCAGGATGATTAGGGGACTGGAGACTAAAACATACAATGAACAGTTGCAGGAACTGGGCTTGGCTAGTCTAGTAAAGAGAAGGACCAGGGGAGACATGATAGCAGTCTTCCAATATTTGAGGGGCAGCCACAGGGAAGAAGGGTCAAGCTATTTTCTAAAGCGCCTGTAGGCCGGACAAGGAATAATGGATGGAAACTGAACAAGGAGAGATTTAACCTAGAAATAAGGAGAAACTATCTGACAGTGAGAACAATCAACCAAAGGAACAGCTTGCCCTTGGAAGTTGTGGGAGCGCCATCACTTGAGACTTTCAAGAAGAGATTGGACTGCCATTTGTCAGAAATGGTGTAGGGTCTCCCGCTTGGGTGGGGGGGGGTTGGACTAGATGACCTACAAGGTCCCTTCCAACTCTCATTATCTGTTAAATCTGTTAGATTAGCTAGAAAGCAAGAAATCCAACGATTTCCTGCTTTCTAGCTAATCTAAATCTCCTGGCACAGCAGAACAGCTGATGGATGGAAAAAGGAAAAATAGCAATTTTGCAGGCAAATTTGCTGGGTAAGGAGTTTCTGCGCAGCCTGGATTAATTGCTTTGGGAGGTGCTCTGGGGGTGACATTTCTGTACAGCCTACCAAAATTTTCTCGCAGCCCACCAGTTGGCAGCCGCTGTTCTAGTCCAACCCCTGTGCACAAATATTATCCAATCTCTTTTTTTTAAATGTCCAGTGTTGGAGCACACACAAGTTCTGCAGGCAAGTTGTTCTACTGATTAATTGTTCAGGAAACTTCTCCTTAGTTCTAGTATGGTTCTTTCCTTGATCAATTTCCATCCATTGCTTCTTGTCCTGCCGTCAGGAGCTTTGGAGAAGTTTGACTCCCTCTTCTTTATGGCAATCCCCTAGATATTGGAACACTGCTATCACCTCAACCCTAGTCCTTCTTTTTCATTAAAACTAGACATACCTAATTCCTGCAACTGTTCCTTATATGTTTTAGCCTCCAGTCCTGTAATCATCTTTGTTGCTCTTCGTTGCCCTCTTTCTAGAGTCTCAGCATCTCTTGCAATCTTCCAAGTAAGGCATTATAAAGCAGTAATCAATACTTCAGGCAATCTTAATTCTATCCCTCTGTTAATGCAGCCTAGGACTGCGTTGGCAATGTGTGGGCAAGGGGAGCAGGAAGTTTTGGAAACTTGCCTGTAGTGCATAACAACCCTCCTAAAATGGTTGGTTTAATCTCAGCATGCTTGTCTTTAAATTCCCAAAGAGTTTAGGGTACAGGTAATCCTTGACAGTTTATTTAGTGATCATTCATAGTTACAACGGTAGGTAGTGAAAAAAGTGATTTATGACCATTTTTCAATACTTATGACCATTGCAGTATCCCCATGGTCACATGCTCAAAATTCAGATGCCTGACAACTGGCTTGTATTTATGTCCTTCTCTGAAGGTTGACTCAGCCTTCCATCCTTCTGAGGTAGGTAAAATGAGGACCCAGATTGTTGAGGACAACATGCTGACTCTGTAAACAGCTTAGAGAGGTCTGTAAAGTGGTATATAAGTGGTATATAATAAGTCTAAGTGCTATAACAGCTATAGTGTCTTGAGGATTATCCCCTTTGCCGACCTTCTAACAAGCAAAGTCAATGGGGAAGCCAGATTCACTTAACAACTGCGTTACTAGCTTAACCACGGCAAGGATTCACTTAACAACAGCAGCAAGGAAAGTCGTCCAAACGGGCAAAACTCTCTTTACAAATGCTTCACTCTTAGCAAGAGCCTTTTTTTTGGGGGGTTCAATGGCGAAATCGACTCCCTGCAAGAAACCCCCACCCCCGTATCCCTTTCTCACAACCGCAACCACAATCCCGTGAGGGATTTTTTTTACTGAGATGTAACTCCCCGCAGGAAGCTTCGCGGCTAACGCGAAGTGAGGGCGGTACACATCCCCTCAGAAGCGCGCGCGCAACCCCCGCCGCCCCCCCCATCTTTCTCCTCAGCGTCCGGCGAGTCGGTGGGGTCGCGGAGGCTCGCGCGCGCGCGGTGGGGGGAAGGGAGGCTTTCGCCGGCGCGTGCCGCTTTGCCGGGGGGAGGAGGGGCAGGCGCGAGTGGGCGTGGCTCCCGTGGTTGAAGCCGGACGGTGAGAGGAATTGCCGGCAGAGGCTGGTTCGTGTGTATGTGTGTGTGTGTGTGTGCTCGTCTTCGCGGGAGAGCGGGCCGGGCTGAGCCGGCGCTCGTCTTCTCACGTGGCCCGGTAAGAGGCGGTGGCAGCGAGCGGCTGGCCGGGCCGGCGACTCATCCGTTCTCCTGACCTTCCCCGCGTTTTGTCCGTGGCTTCTGGGGGCGGCGAGGGAGGGAGGGAGCGAGCGAGCGAGTGAGTGAGTCTCTCGGCTGCGGGAGAGCTGCAGCTGTTTGCGGCGCCTTGGAGAAAGTCCGAGGAAGGGAGCGGAAGAGAGAAAGGCGAGCCCGCGCTTCCTTCTTCCACCTGACCCACCTGCCCGTCGGGGCTCTTGAACCCGGGAGGGATGGGTGGGGGGGGGGGCAGGCGTCTTCGGTAGGAGCAGGTGATTTGCCTTCGCCGCCTTTATTTCGAGGCTTGCTTGCTTGCTTGCTTGCGCGAACTTTCCACGCGCAAAAGGGGTGGGTGGGATGGAGAACTTCCTCCCGCGAAGTTTTCGCCGCGCCCGCAAATTAAAAAAAAAAAGGCATGCCGGGTTTTTTTTTGGGGGGGGGGGTGTCCATGTGGTTTTTAAAACCCCTTTTTGGGAGCCCCCAGCGCGCGGCAATCTGCATCTACCTGGGAGTTAAGAAGTGAGAGCGAGAGGGGATGGTTACTTTGCAGATCAGTGCGGGGCTCTGCACCAAGCATAATTACGTAATTTTAATTACTTCTTTTTTTTTTTAGTAGTGGATCTGCAGGGTGCCTCTTGACTCCGGCTTTTTAATCCTAACACGGTGAGAGAGAACGTGGTTTTCTTCTTCTTAATGGATTCCCAGAGCTGAATTGGAAATTTTGGTTTGGAATTGTGGGCTTTTTTTTTCCTTTTCTTTTTGAGGATTTCAGTGATATCGTTTTGGGGAATAATTCCTTAGAAGCAACAGTAAGGTCGTAAGTAGTACAAGGGTTTCTGCATTGCACTGTAATCGGTGCGTTACTAAAAGTGCACAGGAATAATAATTGAAAGAGAATAATAATAATAAAAATAAAAATTAACTCTTTAACTCTTAGATATGTTGACAAGAATAGCGTTTTCTGGAAAAGAGGAGATTTAATTTAATTCTCAGGTTGTATATTTACCAACAGACCTGTGATGGGTAGTTAGAGAAAGATCCAAGGAAATGTGGGAGGTTTTTGTTTTTTTTTAACATTTTCTGCTTTATTTGAAATTACAGCAAAAGTTATATTCTATTTGGGTATGTTAATTTGAAGATTGATTCACTACTTGGATACTTTTAAAGTATCTAGGTGCCAGTTTATTTGGACTTCGGTTAGACCCATCTAACCAAAATCTAAAATAGCCTTGTGTTTTTAGAAGTGAAGCAGAACATCTTTCCATTTCGTTTCCCTGACAATATTTAAGGTTCATTCTCAGGGTCTTAATATAATAATGAATTTATGCTGGTTAATTAATGCACATAAAATCAGCTTCGATAAATTTGACAAGCATGCCAAGAAAAGTAATAAGTGGAAAGAAAGCTATTATGAAATTATTGCTCTGGAATCATGAAAGAAAGAAAAAATCGACTCTTTTACAGGAATTAAAGAAACAGAATCAAGGTTCAAATTTGCAATGTAAGATTAGCTTACATTAATTCCAAGTTTCCCAACATGCATAATATTGAGAAATACTGGATAAATTTGCTTTTATTGTAAACTTATTTCATGTTATATAGCATTTTAAAACTTTAAGTCGTGTGTGTGCAGGACAATGTTTTTAGGAGTATCTGAGCCAAACACTTCTAAACTGATGCAAATGTTTATCTCTTTAATCACAGCAAAGGCATGAGCTTCGTAAATCCTTGGTTCAGAGAAAACATCAAAGTACCGTTTAACTGAAGAATAAAGGAAGTATGAAAGAAAAAGCTACTGGACTCTGAATTCTTGGACCGCAAACAAACTTACTTCAAAAATGGTTCAGTACAAAAATATTGCTGCTCACTTTCTTGAAGAGTGGTGTCTGCAGGAGCCATTGCTTGGCTTTAAGAAACATCCACATATAAGGAAAAAACAGAGACTGATTCGAATAACAGGACTCTTCTTGGGTGTTATGGCCATGAGCACATTCTCACTTTCAGTCAGTGCCTTTTTCCAGTTAGAACCTTATAGCACAGAGACAATCAGCAGCCTGGACAGTGAAAAGTCCAAGTCAGTGCATCAAAGAAGTCTGTTGGGCTATCAAGAACGGAATCAAAACGATACTCTGGATTCCCCTCTTTCTTCTAAATTAACAGATGATAATCACACACAACATTCTCAGGGGGACTACCCAACAGATCTTTTTTCTCTTGAGGAGAGACGACGGGGTGCTGTGATCCTTCATATCATTGGAATGATTTACATGTTTGTAGCCTTAGCTATTGTCTGTGATGAGTTCTTTGTTCCTTCACTGACCGTCATCACAGAAAAACTCAACATTTCTGATGATGTTGCTGGGGCAACGTTTATGGCCGCTGGTGGCTCAGCCCCAGAACTCTTCACTTCTTTAATAGGAATCTTTATATCTCACAGCAATGTTGGCATTGGAACCATAGTTGGATCTGCAGTATTCAACATCCTGTTTGTGATCGGGATGTGTGCTTTATTTTCTAAACAGATTTTGCACCTTACTTGGTGGCCACTCTTTCGGGATGTATCCTTTTACATCCTAGACTTGATACTGCTAATCATCTTCTTTTTGGATAATTTCATTAGGTGGTGGGAAAGTTTAATATTACTGGGTGCATATATAGTCTATGTGACTTTCATGAAATTCAATGTGCAAGTAGAAGAATGGGTGAAAAGTAAATTTAGCAGCAACAAAGTGGATAAAGTATCACCAGAACCTGATGGAAAGGTTAGTTGTTACAAAGAAAAAATATTGTAATTATTAATTCTGTAGCCACACTTACATACCCAAAACATACCATTGGTATATATTGCCCTGAAGTTTGTATGCCAGGAGCAGACTATTTTAGCTTAATGTTTTTATCTAAATAACATTTCACCGGAGTTTTGTGTCTACAGGTGTGAATCAATATGTGGTTAACAATCACGAAGTGTTTAATACTGCTATAAAAATTATCAAAACACACATTGAAATAGTAATAGGACAGTTTCTAAAGGCAAGCAAAGTATCAGACAAGCCCATATAACAACATCTGAATGCAATCACTGCTTCACCGTTGAAAATAACCAGGATAAGATTTACGCTGAAGAAGAAAAGGCAGTATAATTAGTTATCCTGCTTCCAAATCAACGCATAATGTGTTGTGGATGTGTAATGCTGTTCGGTTTATGCATTATGCCAATCTGATAAGCAGTCTTTACAGTTTGCAATTCTGCTTTTGATCTCTTTTGTAGCATGAAATGTACTACTCACAAATATTGTAGTGAGGAAAAAGTTGACTCCTCACAAAATGTGGCCTAGTATTTCTCCTATATGTCAGAGATACCTGTTAGAAATTTGCTGCAAATATGAAGATTTTATGACAAAAAAGTCTTTGGCTGTTCTGGGAGTTTTCACATCTGGGTTATTTATGTATGTGACTCATGCCTCAATTTCTTAACATTGGCCTCATTCAATTATTTGTTAGATAATTTTGGAAATGCAACTGATTTTTGTAATAGAATGGATATAGCCATTCCACAGTTTTGCATGTGAGCTTTTGTATTCCATAGAAAGTCTGCATTCCTTTAGGCTTAAGATGAAAACTCATGTTCATTTCAAAGGGATTAGACGTTATTTCTATTGTTATGGCTTAGTTTGATTGCAGGTGTATTTATGACAAAAGATAGATTTCCCACTGGAGATGATGTAATTTGACACTTCTTCATGTTTAAATAATTCAAAATAGATAACCTTTTGATCATGTTTAAGAGCAGCTAAGTATATCCAACCCTAGTTTACTATTTCATTATTGTGATCAAAGATAACAAAGTTAGGGAACATACATGCCACTAGGAAGAGTGCTTGCTTGGATGAATATTTCTTTAATCAGTTCTTACCCTGGTTAAGGAACTAAAGTTGGAATTTTCTACAATGTGGGAAATTCTGATATGGGGAAATTATAATGAGTAGTGAATGAAGAACTGAGAATTATTCTGGATAAGAGGTTTTACTATACTAGAACATACAACTTAATCCCACTAAGTGTGGTTTCAAATTATGTTTATTGCTAGATGAATATTCTTTCACTGAAATTCTTCAGAATAAACACATAGTTGCAAGGTTGCTAAAGTAATGTGAAGAAAGATTTTGATAAGAATTTATATGATTAAAAATACTTTATATTCATGTTTTTTGTGTAGTTACTATAACAAGCACAAAAATAAACGTTGCACAGTGACAAGTTTTCAACTTTATCAAGTACTGAATATTATGGTTTTAAACCAAGGTACGGTTTTTCTTGTGTGAGATTACATTTACGCCATGTGCCTAATCTATTACAGTACTTGGGGTTGATAAATATTTTATTCTTTGTTAGATTTATATTCTGCTTTTCATTCAGGAGTTTATTAGTCAAACTGGCTACTGATGTGGAGATTTGGTAGGAGTGTGAGGATGTCATTCATTCCACTTTAGTACTGCTGAGTAGCACATGGACTTCTTTTAGGCTTTAGGTGGTGGTTAGGCTTGATGTGGTGGCGCAGTGGTGACTGCCAATTGCCAGCAGTTTGGCAGTTTGAATTTCCCCAGGCTCAAGGTTGACTCAACCTTCCATCTTCCAAGGTCGGTAAACTCAGGACCTAGATTGTTGGGGGAAGTATGGTGACTCTGTAAACTGCTTAGAGGGGGCTGTAAAGCACTATGAAGCGGTATAGAAGTCTAAATGCTATTGTTATTGAATGATTGAATTCACCATAATATATATCGTGATGCTTCACTAGCTTCCCATAATGGCCTATAAAGTTATGGTGCATCATTTATTGTGGTTGATTGAGTAATATTTTGTCTTGAAAGAGCTTTGTAATGCACACTGTTAATTCATTTTTAAATTCATATGTGTGGTGGTGTATTGATTGTTCACAATATAATAATAAACATTATGAAGGAACAAACATAATGATAAATAACATTGATAAACAATTAATTTTAGTTAAAATATTAACAGAATACCAATTAAAATATACAGTATCCATATCTGACATAGCATCAAGTTACAAATGTGCAATATTAGGACATAAATGCTTCTTTATGGAAGAAAGTATTTAGATATGTATTAACATCAACCAATGATTTAATCTACGCTCAGGCCTTGGATCTCCCTTTTTCTAACCTAGGTCTCCTTTCTTGATGGCACTCATAATATACCAAATAGGATGCTTGGAAAGCCCATTCATAATTTCATGGAGAAATGATTATTTCATGTAGGCAAGACCCATAGATTTGTATGTTAAACACTTAAAATTGAGCTCAAAAAGCAAGAGGAAGCCAGTGTAATTAAGCCAGAAGAGATGTCATGTTCCCAAAAGGAATAATAGAGGTTATTGCATTCTGGGTTTATTATATTTTTCCAGTTTTCTTCAAATGCATTCCCATGTGACTGCATTACAATAATCTATCCAGGAGGTAAGGAGGGAGGAGATCACAAAATTCAGTTCAGGTCTATGCTGGATAGAGTGAAGTTGATAACTCATACAGCTAAAAGAAAAGCATCCTTCACCTCTATTCCTCGCCAAGTACTCATGAGATCAAGTAGTATCCTAAAGTTACACACTTCTTGGAGTGGAAATACAATCCTTGCCAGTGCAAGGAAAATGCCCCTTGTACTAGAGTTATCACCAACCACCAAACCCACTAGATCCAGGTTTACAGTTCATCACTACCACAGTCTGGTCCAAAGAAGAGCTGATTACAGGGACTAATGCATCGTGTGAAAATAGAAGAAAACAGAAAGCTGTCTAAATGGAGCTTTATACCTCCTGACAATCATACCCCGAGTTTTCATATAAATATTGAAGAATATAGGAGATGGAGCAGAAACCTGTAGTTCCCTAACGACTCTAATCCCCTTATATTGGACTCCAGAAGGTGCCATCGAGAAAGGAGCAGCACCATGATAGTATCTGATCTCCAAATCTCAAGTGCTCTAGAAGGGCTTAGTAGCAATAACAAAAAGCTGCTGAGGGATCCAGGAGTACTGGCAGAGGGACATTTTCCCCATTACAGTCTTCAGTAGATCATCCGTCAGAACAATCAAAATTGTCTTGTCTTGGTCTCGCCTGAAATCAGACTAAAACGGCTTCAGATAACCAGGAGTGTTTGAAATTGGTCAGCCGGCTTGTTGGAGAAACTAACTTACAATTGTTAAAAACAGAGGAACTGAAGTTGTTCGTTTCCATTGAGAGTGCTCTGGTGTATAGGTTTACTCAGAAATAAGCTCTGTGAGATTTAATGAAATTATTTCCAGATAAGTGTTTTAATGCCTTCGGCTCTGGGAAATATTTTGGAAATTTGGCCTTAATTTATAAGGCAGATGGAATTTGTAAAGCTTGTAACATGATATTTCCATCTTCTCGGGCAAGCATTACATCAGTCTTTGGACACTGCTAAAGCAATTATTGAAGTGGTGGTCTTTGCAGGGCAGATAATATGCCTTGCAATGACATCTGTTATTGATGTCCTGTGTTGCAAGGACATTATAGTAGTCAAGGACAACTAAAGCAATATTGTGATCAAGAATCAAGAGGAATTGATTTTGATTGCTAAGTATTTCTATACCTTTCTACAGAGTATTTAATTTTTAAAAAGCAGCAGCAGCAGCCCATCATAAAAAATAAAAATACATTTACCTGGCAGTATTTCTAGTTATTTACAGTATGGAGAACTGACCAGCTAAAGTTCTTTATTTTGGATCTACAGGTACCCAAAATGCCCTGTAGTGTTTGCAAATCTGGAAAGGTGTTAGCCAAAAAAAATTGTTGTCCCTGGTAGTTATCTTTTAAGACTATACAGTAACCTAAGGGAAGGTCAGGAGAGTTCTAAGATACCTAATTAAAGAACCAAAAGGCTAAAGAGTAATCCTAGCAACAAATCTGCAGTCCTAACAAAATGTACACAGTCCCAATTAAAAAAGAAATAAGCTGAAAATATTCTGGAAAAAAACTACTGGTACAGTAGACGCTCTTAAGAAAATATCTAAAAACAAAAGCTGAGGAAGAATTTAAACATTATGAGTATGATGGATAGGTTTGCATTTAATTTTAACATTTGGTGAAATCTAGGGCTGCATGAAATCATAACACTTCAGACCTATATATTACCTAGAATTAAACCATTTAGAGTTCATTTTTTAAAATCCTCATAAATTTGTATGAGATAGAAGCTTAAATTAATCATGTTTTTTTTTCAACAGCTATAAAAATTTTTGTACTAATCAGTTTTTAAATCACAGAAAAGCTAGTTTCTTAGAATAAATATAAGACCGTAAGAAAAAATGTACGGTAATTCTTGTTCATCACAGCTGTGAAAAAGTTGCCATTTTGTTTACAAAGCTTTGGTAAATAGGAGATATTAACGTATTGTATAAACTGACCAGAGTTGTACTAAGTTGGAGAGTTACAGGTTAAACTCCAAGCAGCAGGAAAGGAAGCAGCTTTAATACATAGTGTAAAAAAAACTGCAAGAGGTGGAATCAGGATGTTTAGCTGTTGTATAAGAATTGATATAAAGATGCAAAATGAGAAGATACATAGTTACAAAAGGATAATGGTTATTGCATTTGGCATAGGTTATTTGTAAAACTGCTTCTCATTCAGTATAAGCAAACTGTAAAAATTCATGGAGAAAATTGAAAAATTATGCTTCATTAGGGATCTTAAATAAAAATTTCACAAGGGAAACAGATGGGAGAAAGTCTATCCATTATCACTTTTTCTTTGTTCTTCATAAAGATACTACTTTGTCAACAATTATCAAAGAAATAGCACAATACAAGGCTCTCCCCTTAATATTAGCATTTCTTACACTGGTCTTTCTCTTTAAATTTCATTTAAATTCCCTTTAAATTTCTCTTATTTAAGTAACTTTTAATGTATGTCATTCCCAAAAATGTTTTAAATATTTCTCTTCATAGAAGCGTTTGTTTCAAAATTTACTGTTCCCACAAAACCCAAGAAAACTGATAGCTTCGACAGGTTCTATAGGTTTAATTGTTCACAAAAATAAACATTTTTGACAAAAAAATTCCCAGGCTGTTCCCAAAAAGTGATTCAAAAGATTTTCTCATTATTTCACTTGTTTTATTTAGCATCTGCTGGCTATTGAATAGATCGGTTTTAAAAATCACTTTTAGTTTGCTGCATTGTTTTCAGAAACATGCATCTGCAAGAATTACAGGATAAAAAGATTCTATTTGCCCACATAAATATTTTTAATTATCTACCTAATTACAAGATAGGTAGGTAGGTAGGAAGGTACATGGGAAATATCTAAAGTGGTGACTTTGGGAAAGTTTTTAAAGTAAGGAAATGTAAAATAATTTATTGTAATAGGATATGTGATTCTCTTTTGGCTAGTGACTCTTAATCTTCACCAGAAACATTCAGATCTGGAAGATATAATGAAATATTTCAATTTGAATATTGACTGTTCTTATAATTAGAGTTGACATGGACTTTTATACAATCAGACTCTTACTTGCATAACAAGACTTGCCCTTGCTTTCCCCTCCTCCCCTTCTCATAATCCTCTCAAGTAGATTTGGTGTGGGGGAATCCATTCTGCTGGCAGATGCATTTCCATCAGCAGGTAGAGATTATTGAATAAAATTAGTAGTGTTTTGGTATCTGATGAAATTAAGTATTATTATTCGTTGCTCACTAGAGGAAAAAAAAAGCGCAAAATGTATGTTGACTTTATTAGGACCAGCCAAATTATATAAAAGCATATCCATTTCTCAAGTGTTCTAGAATTCTTCAATAGACAAAAGGTTACCAGTCCCCTCCCAGGGGAATATAATAATGTACA
Organism: Pseudonaja textilis; assembly: GCF_049901715.1. Taxonomy (NCBI): domain Eukaryota; kingdom Metazoa; phylum Chordata; class Lepidosauria; order Squamata; family Elapidae; genus Pseudonaja; species Pseudonaja textilis. The sequence continues at coordinate 182,739,564 of NC_141991.1, forward strand.
CATTTCCCTAAGAGCAAATTGGGACTTTTAGTTCCAATTAGTCATATAAAGGAATGATTAAACAAACAATCATTTTACCCCCACAGTCCTTTGCTGGACTACTTCTAAATATTAAGTTCAGTGGAACTGACCCTTCACATAAATAATCATTTCTAATATTTGACATATTAGATAAATCGTAAGTGAGACATGTTGGTCTCTAATGCAAGTTACATTGAAAACCCCAATGACAATTCCTGAAAATTATTACACTGTTGATGGTCTTTGATCCTAGAAAGGTGTTGTCAATTATGACTGATTCCAAAGCAGTTGAAAATTATCATTCAGCTCTAGATCGATGGCAGTTGTAACTGGAATTATATTTTTGGACCTTTTATGGACATCGTCAAATGATGGCAAATTTAGAAAATTCTCATTTTTCACAAATTAAGATATCTAAAGAGTCTTAAATGGCCTAGTGAGTGGCCTTAATAGCTCTATAGAAGGACACCCCTGTAGAAAAGAACAGTGGAAGAGAGAGAGAAATTCATATATATGTATGTATATATACATCTATGTACATATGCATGTGTATGTATATGTACATATACATACACACACACACATATATATATTTATATTTATATTTGAATGTATATATGTATGATATTCAGCTTTGTTTGGGTATTTTCCCACGTCATTATAGTTGTGCTTTTAAAGTTGTAGCAACGTTTCGGCAGAATCTCATCTGCCATCATCAGGCTTCTGTATTGTGTTCATCTGTGAGTCAGACTTTCACAGCCGTTTCTGTTTTAAATTTGGTGCTAGCCTACTGCTGTGCCATCTTCTTCATCCTGATTGGTTGGGAGTCTTGGTCTGTGTTTACTGGTCTTGGAGTTTGCTGTGTTCTGCTTGATTGGTGTTTCTAATATCTTCTGTTTGTTTTGTAGCTTTTTTTTTCTTGATTGGCTGGCAACATTGTGTTTCCTATATTGGAGGCTTTTAGTGTGGCTCCGAGTAAACGGACAGCTATCATTTATTAGGAAGCTAAGTTTCATCTGGGTGCCTGGTTGGGATGTGTTTGAGCTGGAGGTATCAGGGGGGATCTGTTTGTGCCCAGGTGTTTGCCTGGCTTGTGGTATGGAGATTTTTTTGTTTGTGAGGGCAGGCTTCCAAATAATTGACAGTCTGGTGGAGTCTGGTGGAACCATTCTGGCACAGCAGTAGACAGCACCAAATTTAAAACAGAAATGGCTGTGAAAGTCTGACTCACAGATGAACACAATACAGAAATCTGATGATGGCAGATGAGATTCTGCCGAAACATTGCTACAACTTTAAAAGCACAACTATAATGACGTGGGAAAATACTCGAACAAAGCTGAATACCATACATATAAATACCCGCAAAAACTTAAGATACCCACAAAAACTTTATATATATATGTTATATATATAACAAATATTTGTACAAATATTGAGAATTTTCTTTGGCAATATGCAATTAGGACAGAAAGCCATATACAGTATATCCAAACAGTTTTTATATTGTTCAAACTGTACTGTAAATATATTTCTGAAAAAGTTGAAACTACAGTAACGGATGCAACAAAACACATCACAAATTATACTCAGAAAATAATATTGCAGTAATGCTTATTACTATTGAAATAAATAAAAATAAATGGCATTATGAATAAATACCACGTTCACTTTTTAAAACCTGATGGATTATATTTGGCATTCCTAAATCAGTTATGAATCATTCTAAAATTTATCTATTTGATTTAGCTTTTCAGGTTTCTTTGATCAAGAATCAGAAGAAGTGGCAAAGTTGTACTGCAAACTTCATTGATTTTTGTAAAAACACTGATTTTAGTAAAGTTTGATATGGTTCAATGAAGCATATCTCACATTAACCAAAATGCCCCAAAATGAGATCATTTAGCATATAGTAGTTATTGTTAGAAGATCCTGAATATATAATCTAATATAAGCTTAAAACTAGGAATTTTCCTAAAAATAAAATTCATAAGGAAGAACTAGAGACAATGTGGTCCTGATATTTTATGGCTTTATGACAAAGAATGACACAGCAGATCAATTTCATAGCTATTGAGCATACATCAAAGAAATTAAGAGCATGAAAATGGAAGTATATGGACCATCAAATGTATCTTACTTCTTCATATTATAAAGCTAATTATTTTCTTTCATTAAGCAAAATCACTCATTTTATTTTTTAAATCTTAACAATTTAAATTTATTTATGTAAATACTGTAGTTGTATTAAATTAAATTTTATACATTAGGAAATAACTTGGGGGAATGAAATATTGATATTTGTGCCAACCTAATACGTGATAAACTTTGTGGAAACCTTGAATTTTGCTACTTTATATGCACTTAACCTTCCACTGTAATCTCTATAGGTAACCTCAGTTGTGTTCTCAGGGTTTGTCATGTCCAAACCTACTAATAATTCTTGAACGTAATAGTTAAACATCGAGAAAGCATTAGGTTGATGGATACAATTCTAGAATATAACTGTATACACGTTGTTTATATTAAAATAAAATCATGCTTGAAAAAATGCAATACATTTTCTTGCATTTCAAATTGTGGAAGAAAAAGGAACATGAAAACAAAGCAAACGTGTCTGGTTTTTAATTTTTGCTGGAAAGCCGATTCAAAGTAGTGTAAGAAATTGCCAGTTTTTGAGTAGTGAAAGTACATGTGAATTTTTTTTTAGCTTCATTTAATCCAATTGTACAGTCAGAAAGGCATATTCTACAGAGTTCACTGAAACCATGGCTTAAAAGCTATGGTTTTAATGATTAATGAAGACAAATGAATCAATAGAATATAGACTCTCAGCATCTTAATACTGCTTAGTTTTTGTATTTGGATTATATGGCATTTCCCAGTAAGGCATTAGTTGTAGAAGCATAGAGCCAAGGATATCAGAAGCACTTTGTGCATTTTCTTCAGACCTCATTGCAAAAGTAGCTACTTCGTGTTGGATAGAAGAGGGTTTTTTTTTCCAGGCGTTCTTATCACATATTAAAAGCAACAAAGTCAAACCAAAGAAATGTGTTGGATATAATCAATGTTAGCTTGATGGAATGAAATAGTAAAAAGCCAATGTAACATTTTGGCATTGCTTTGGCTCAAAACCACAGGGGTCCCCAAACTTGACAACTTTAAGACTTATAGCTGGCTGGAGAATTCTGGGAGTTGAAGTCCACGAGTCTTAAAGTTGCCAAGTTTGGAGACTTCTGCTCTATATGGTTACAGGTATTACTTCAAGATAAAATAAAGAACAATTTCAATAAAAGAAAAATCTTAACATGTTTACAGAGACAAACTTTGTACAGTGACAAATGAATTTCACCATTGGCAATAAGATTTGCCAAGTCGTAAGGCATCAATTAAATAACTGTTTAATATCAAATAAATAATATTGGATGAAATAACAATATTCTTAGGCATGGAATATCTTCTACAATTTAATTTTAAAATATATTAGAAAAAAATTGAAATCTCCCTCTCAGGTTCATAAGAAAAATATAAATTTATTTTGGTGGTGGTAGTTTTTTGGGGGGATGAATATAATCTTGACTGGTTGACTTGTCAAAGTCTTAATGTTCTGTATATTATGGGAAAATGAGTTTTATTCTTGAAATGGTTACCTGTGAACCGAGGAGAGTGGATGCTTTATGTCCACTGGGAACAGGTGCTGTTGAAGGGGAAAGAATAAATGGCAGGCACCTCTATGGTGGAGGTCTTTTAAGATATATTACATCTGGCCAGACAGTTTGAGGGAGGAAAGATTTGTTTGGTTGAATTGACCATTTTTTGCAACATCTAAATAGGAGTTTTTTCTCTTATTCGTTGTTATCCCATCTTTTCCCAGCTGGCCAATCTTCAAAATTTATGGAATTATTTTTCTTCCACCTTTTCCTCCATGAATTTTGTGTGCATTTTAGTAAATGTTAGTAAATGTTAGAATGATCGGTATATAGTCACTGAATGCTATATGTACCATGGTTTATTTAATAGCTAGATAACGTCATTCAATTAATATTTATTACTTTTTTCTAACCCTTGCTTTTGTTGGATTGTGGACTCTGGCAGATACGTACTATATGCAAGAATATCATATATAACATTGATTGTGGAGAAGAATATCTAGAATTGGTTTCAGATGGACTTGTCAACTGTGGGTTAACAAAGTAGAGAAATAGGGCATTGGACAGCTTTTTTGTATGTTTAGGATTTGGATTTTGGGGAGAGGGCTGCTCTTTTGTGGAAATCATACTAAACTCAGAATTGACTTCCTTTCAGTTGAATGTTTTATAAGGATTAATGATCACATATTAAAAGCAACAAAGTCAAACCAAAGAAATGTGCTGGATATAATCAATATTAGCTTGATGGAATGAAATAGTAAAAAGCCAGTGTAACATTTTGGCATTGCTTTGGCTCAAAACCACATTTTTTTGTTTTTGTTTGGTTTTCATGGTTCCATAATTCTCTACAAGAGGATATCAGTTACCATTTTTTTGAAGATTGGCTCAGTTTATGAAAATTACCTTTTTATGTCATAGAAGTAAATGTGACTAGTTTTTGAAAGCTATGTAGACAACTGGTATTAGATGTGTTTTCAAGCACCACCAAAAAGTAGCATATGACAAGCTAAATTTAGATACCGGCTTGAATATATTTATTTGAGAAAACCCAGCTGAATTTTCATACTCCAGTCTCCATTCATGTTGGTTTAACTTGGTTTTTAACTTCTCTGGTGAATTTCTAGCAACAGATATATTTAAAGTCATTATTTGTGAAATTTGTACTTAAAATCTTAATAATTTTGCAAGATTTTCAAATAAAAATTATTAATAGAAAAATCTTTTAATGAATGAAAAAAATTAATTCAGAGACAAGCAATTACCTTGTTATTATGATTCAGATAATAAAAATACTAAACAGCGCAATTGATATTAGCAGCCCAATTGTTTTTCATGATTTATTGATGGACATTCCATATAGAAATAATACAGTCTTTAAACAAACAATATGTATGGTGGAAATAGAGCAGAAAATATGCAATAAGTTATGAACTAGTATCATTGTCAAGACAAACAGTGATTCTTAGAACTCTCTGAGATAATTATAGATTAAAACCTAATTACATTTGGAATCCGTCTACTGAACTATGATTTTGTCATAATTTAAGTAACTGCCATATTAGCAGGCATTGAATGGTTTCATTTGATACTAGTTCTGCCAGTTTTATTTAATTTAATGACCTCAGGAATGGACATCAACAAAGAAAAGATTGGAAAATGTGAATTATAATTCCAATTTTATAATGTCACCATTGTGTTCGGATGAAGCAACCATAACAGCAGCAAATTTCTTACTACTTCCTTGTCATCCAGATTATATAGAAAAAGTCAACTTGTCCCTTGCACTTTACATTACTCCCAGTATTATTAGTTATTAAAAAATCAGTTGAGAAACTGTGAAAGGTACAATTTTATTGAAAATAGTAGCCATTGCACACTGCTTGTATTATCATTTGCTCTGTAAACTGCTTTGAGATTAAAAGAAGATAGATATGAATACTAGGAAAATAGTAAATGGAATGGAACAACAGTGATCAGAACAATGAATGTTATGGAAAAACTTTTTTAAAAGTTCAACGCATTTATTTGAACTCCATGGTCAAAAGCATTAGAAATATTATTTACAGTTTTCTGTAGATCAATGACAAAAACTTTCCACAGCATTCTACATTTTGCTTTTAGTTTCTGTCTCAATCCAAATTGAACCTATGGGAATTCAGCCATTACTATAAAATCACTACACAAGTAAATTATTAATTAGAACCTATCTGTTTATCACTAAGCAAAAACTGAATTTGAATAATATAGTACAAAGCTATGGTACAAATGCATCTTTATTATTTTATTCATTTGAGAAATGGAAAAAGTCGAGGGAATTATATCTGGCAAAATCAGTGGAACATGCCAAAAGATTCTTAAAAAGGGAGGTGGACATAATTTAATAATCTTTTTTTAGGGAAGCTATATTGGCTAATTCCACTTCTCTAACCCCCAGCCTTTGTAATATCACTCTCTGTATACATTATATTATACAAAGCATATTATATACATTATATTATATAAATCATACTCTAAAAAAGATAAGATTACAGGAAATTGCTAAACGAAGTCATTTTTATGACCTTTTTTCCATAAGTGTTAAGCAATTCACTACGGTTGTTAAGTGAATCATGCAGTCATTAAGCAAACCCAGCTTTTTCCATTGACTTTGTTTGTCAGAAGGGAAGGTTGCAGTTGATAATTACATGACTCCCATATAAACATATGCCAGTTGCCAGACATCCAAATTTTGACAACGTAACTGTGGGGATAACACAGTGGTCATGAGTGCAAGGACCAATCATAACTCACTTTTTTCAGTGCTATAACCAGTTGCTAAGCAAATGGTTGTAAATTAAAGATTCCCAGCATTGCATTATTGTTTTAGTGCGTCTAGTAAATGTTTCTTTTTATTTCAATTATATTTGCAGTTCACGAGATTCTTAAGATTTGTTCAAAGCGATAAAATTTTGTGATTGAGTGGAGATTTAAATCTACTTCAGTTGGATAAAACTCCAATAAACCTATTAAAAGTAAAAACCTATTAAAGAAGATAAGGAAATTATATGCTTGTTAAAATTTTAACCCCTTTTTTCAGTTTTAAAGAAAGAGATCCCAAAGAGGGTGACAATTAAAAGTTGATTACTATAAATCAAAACAATTAGAACATTAGTGACTCAGTAAAAATATCTTAAAATAATGTTTTGAAAACTTAAAAATTATGATACAAGATATCAGCTGGATCAGAAAACACAGCAATATCATTTTGACTAAATATCTGCTTAAATATAATCCAGATGTACCCCATTCAAGAGCCATTCCTACAGATAGTCTTTGACTTACAACCACAGTTGGGACCGTAATTTTAATTGCTAGGCAAGGCAGCCATAATAAGAGATGACACGTGACCGCTTCTTACCAGCCACAATCCTGGCTTTCCCCAATGCCATTGTTAAACAAATTTTACCAATCATTAGCTGAGGAGCCATCTCAATCCAAGCCATTTTGGGCTTGGCTCCTCCCATCCCTGAGCTAAGGTAAGGGTCAAACTGCAACTTCCCCACCTGCTTATATATCCCCTACCTGCTTATATCCTCCCTCATCTGCAGCTCTGTGGATGTTTGTCAGACTCCAGGAAGCCTCAGATATTTGAGTCCAGTCATAATTGTCTTCAACATCATAGTAGGTAGGTAGGTAGGTGGGCAGATAGATAGATAGGTAGGTAGGTTGGTAGATAGATAGATAGATAGATAGATAGATAGATAGATAGATAGATAGATATTAAATAGGTAGGTAGATGTAGATGGATGGATGGAGGAGAGAGAGAGAGAGAGAGAGACCATACATGAGATACTGCTGTTGATCCAGTAACATTCTTGAGTGTCCTGCCACTGAAGAATATCCAGGCAGTGAAATAGATTGGGAGGCAGCTAAAGTACACGTAGCAGAAATTTCAGCAAGAAACTGAATGAAAATTGGGAAATAAAGAACAGTGCCATGCCTATTATATTGCAATAAATCCTCTGTTTGAGAATAACTGTCCCAAGGAAATATCTCATATGACTCAGAGGCTTTCAACTATGCTCCATAAATTAAATATTGGTGCTTATGGTCCTTTTGTAAGGCACTCACTTGTCTCAGTACTGACCTGGATGCCATAGTTGAGGCAAGTTCAAATTAGAGATCCATTGCCCCATCTGGTCTGGATTTGTGGAATCATTTTCAGCTTGTGATAATACTTAAAGCTACACATTCAGCCACGTGCACTTATGACCCAATCTGTCGTGACTGATTTGATCTACCCAGGGAGATTAACCAGACAGATCCAGAGTGTAATAAATACGTCCTTGTGGAAGAGATGGGTGTCAGATACATTCAGCATTGTGCATGTTTTTCAAGAAATCCACACTGGGTTTCTTTCATTTTCAAAACAATAATCCAATTGCTAGTACTTCCTAATGTTCCCTTTGGGGGAACATCTTCATAAAGATAGTGGCTATACAGTTGTAGGCTAAATCACTAAACCGCATGCTTTGTGGATCAATCTTACCAATGAATTAGAGGAAATAAGATTGAATTTGCAAAATATATTTAAATGAACCATAAAGTAAGTAAACATGCTAAGGCACACACAGACAAAAAAACCCTAACCAAAGTTAAAATAAAGTTGTGCAAATGCAGCCATGTCATCTTTAACTGACCTGATTAAACATGTATGAACCCAACCACACTAAATTAAGTAAAGTTATGAAGCTGTTCACATTTGGCTAAATGGTGGTGTTGTTAATAAAAAAAACTGGAAGTAAAACTCTTGGCAAGAGAATATTTGCATTTCCTCTTGACATAGTCACACAGTTTCAAAAAGCAAGCTAAATGATGACTAAACCGTAGAAAAAGCATTTTAAGACAAATCTCTAATCAGGACCATGGAGAGCTGCTACCAAAATAAATACAGTATGTGGGGCAAAGAACTCTTGGACCTTAAAATATTGTATCATGCCTTTATACACAAAAATAATGGTGGATTCATATTCTCATTTGTAATAAAATTATGCCAGGCATATTTTAGTCTCTTTTACAAGAAGTGTTATGTTAATTAAATTCTAATGGGAAAAAAATCAGTCATATACTATTTTTATAAAAATAAAACTGGAGATCAGGACAGCACAGAAACTGCTCACAGTTGGTCACCTCTGGATTTGCTTAGAAGAAGATATGTTCCAGATGTGCTGCAGATTAAGATAGAGATGTGTGAGATTAGTTTGATCTCATGCCAAATGCCTACTTATCTTTTTCATTTTCAGTGGGAGAAACAGTTGATTTAACTGGCTCTGAAGGCCCTTCAGCAAGAGTGAGTTAAACAGCCTAATTAAGATTTTACATACATATGAAATTTACTGATGGCTCCATGCAAAATTTCTCTTTCAAAAACTTGGTTGTTTACATAGAGGGATGTGATGAAATATATTAAAAGATGCATGTGTTTTGTAAAAATGTGCAAATTGTTCAGTTTCTCACTATCCAGGAGTTCACTGGCTATCTTTCTCCCAGTTTCAGGCATATCTATATATATATATATTTAATATACAATAACAATTGATATTTCTCAGCATAAGGAAAGCTATTCTGAGGGATTATAAAGGCTAATTATAGATAGATAAACAGGTACTAACATTAGAGATATCTAGATGTTCTGTAGCTATTATTTCCATAATTTGGTAAAATTTTGCTCTCCAGTATTTTAAACAGAAATTTTTAGATGTGGCATTTTGAATTGTTTTTCAGTACTTTGCTCAGATGTAAAAAAAAATCAATACCTACTAACATGACTTATTTGTATTTTAGAGATGCATTCTGTTTGTGTAACATCCTGACCAAATCCAATGAAAATGAAGGGGAGGAAATAAGTCTCTAAATTTGGCATATAACATAATTAATATTGAAAATGTATGTAATTAATATTGAAAATGTATTCTCACATGCAGTTTCACAGGGTAGTGAATAAAATAATAGTAACATTTTCATTAGTATTTGAGTCCTATTTTTAGAGGTGGTCTTGAACAAATTGAGAATATTTTTTTTTAAATGTAAAATATATATTCCTTTCCCAGATGGAAATGAAATAATTAAAGCAGCCAGATCTTTTTTTCATATGCATGTACAGCCAGTTTATTTTGTTGTGAAAAAAAATAGCCATATATGTAGTTACATACTGAGCAGTTTATGGAGTAGTGTAAGGCTGAAAGAAGAGGCACACTGCTTTTATTATTCAAAGAGAGTTGTTTGTACATATTCTTACACACTGCAAAGTATCTCTTTCAAAGGATTTACTCATCCCTAATAAATATAGAATATGCTTTATTTTACTCCTGCAAAAGTTTTATTTGTAGTATATAAATGCATGTACTTTTGTGTAAAGGTTTTTATCTGTAGTGAACCAATATGTGTACTTTGGTGTAAAAGACTCAAAAATCAGCATGGTCCAATTCACAATGTTTTAACATCAAAGAAAAGGGTATAAAGAGACTATTTCTGTGTTCTGTTTGGAAGCACAGTCCTAATAGATGAAAGTGCCAGAAATAACTAGATGAGAGACTACTGCATTCCCCAGTAGGGGTGAAACATTTTATCTATAATGAAGAATTTGCTGTTCAGACTTGTGTTGCTTTTGTTCTGATTAACGGGCAAACAAACTGCATTCCCATGGTAATGGTTGCGTGAAGGAAAGTTGTCTGTTTGAATGACTGTCACAAGGAGACATTAATCATTGCCAAACATTGCATTCAGCAAGTTAGTTTGTAGCCTTTCCGGTGTAATTTGTCTTGTTACTTGATTTGCTTTTAAGCCTTTAATTTTTTGTCATGCACCTTAATTCTTAATTTGTATTGCAGCGTTTACTATTTACTTTCAGTGAGATTACTTCTGAGTGAGGATACTTAGGATCTCAATCTTGCGTTCAGTTACAACCCTTAAGTTGGCTATTCTTTCAAATTGGTGTTGATGCTTGGCATTAAATTCATTTTCTGAAGATAAAAGAAACCCTTACTTCAAATTCACATTGAAACCTAGGCAGTGGAATCTTATCTACCCTAGTCATACTGCTAGCAGATAGTTGTCTATCTCTACTTATTCTTCTTATGAGACCCTTACAGTTCTGGGTAATTAGTTCCCATATCAACTTACCTTACCTTTCCTTACCATTAGGAAGGGTTTCTTTTCTATAACACTCAGTTGGATCTATCTTCCTGAAACTTAAATTCATTATGCTTCATTCTGCACTCTATAATGATAGCAAAAGGCCCTGGTTTTTTCCATCTGATTCCTTCAGATATTTTAAGGATCTTAATTTGATCTCCCCTCTTCCCCCTTTTGACTCTTCTGCTCCTGATCTTCCATTATATTTTCCCTCTGTCCTCTTATTGCCCTCTTATCCTTCTGTTGTTGACCTTCTTTCCTATTCTAGCTTTGTACTTTGATTCTTCTGCTCTTGATCTTCTCTTCTCCTACCTTTGACTCAATTTTCTCTTTTCAAGAATAAACAGTTCTAGTATCCTTTAATATTTCTTCATAGGACTTAAGAATAAAGAAGTCAAATGGAGTAGGGGGACTTACAGATGGATATGTGCATTTATGTCATCTAGTCAGTTTGATCTGATTCGTGGAAATTGAGCATAAATTTTAAGTTTAAGTTTAGCTTATATTTTATCAATTATTTTTTCCCCAGAAAAAAAATGAGAAGCAAATAGTTTACAAACTCACACTAATGGGCAAGGAGAAAGAGCAAATCCTTAGTTAGATATAGGGCCTGAGGTGAACTCAATTTGCTAAAAGTTTTGAACCATTGAAAACTGGAAAGAAAAGCCTATCCCAATTGTAGGAAACCTCGGAAGTCATGAGTATCTATTATGCCAATATAAGGGTAATTTTAAACCCTGATCCACTTTTATGTGTTGAAAGAGGGAACAGAAAAAGGAGTTCAAGGCTTGCTAGTTCCCATTATACTGGAGTGGGGGGGCATTTACCTTACTAGTAAACATTTTGCAGTTTTTTTTTTTCTTGCTGATGTGATCACTAAAGCTTATCCTGAATAAGTCCACGGAACATGAACATTCCCAGCAAACACAGAGTTGGAGGAGTATTTTTGGAGCGGGGAGTAGAACTGATGGAAATAAGCATGGACCTGGCTGTTTATTATGGCAAATTAACATTAAAAACATTTGTTGCCTAATTTAAACAGCACCTATTAGGGGTATAGGGTAAAATGTCAGGCTTGGAAGCCATATTTTACTCAGAAGCTTCAAGGCTGCCACATTTAGTGTCTGGGAATTTGGGGGGGTGGATTTCATAGTGAGGTAGAAGACGCAACAACATTCTTTCTCAAAGAGTCAAGGACATGTTGCCCTGCACGTGGAGAGGAGTGTCTGGAGGAATGGAGAATGGTTTGGAAAATTTTGGAAGTTCAGAATATCCAAAGATAAAACATATCTATAAAACATATCTCTAAAACGGATAACTAAGTTTCCTATTCATCGAAATGTTATTATCAAGAGAATGAAGAAAACTTTGCCCTAGCAAACTAAGATATAAATTGAATCCTAAAAGTGAAATATTCAGTTATCAAGAATTCTATAACTTAGTCCCTTTCCTTTTGAATAAATCTGGCTGGAGAAGCCAATATAAACACCTTCTTTTTGGATGTTTCCATATCCAATACCTTCAGATGCTCCAAGACTACTATTATTTAAGCCACCTTGCAAAACACTGTTAATGCTCCAGATATGGTTTTGGAAAATATTTTGGTTTTTTTAACAACAAATTTTATTCAATTTTTCACATAAAAAAAGCTCCTTTTAGTGGACAACATATTTCCGGGTCATCACTTTTACATACAAATATGTCAATAGTTATACATTCATACATGCATGCTTAATTCTATTATTACCTTTTCCATTTCAAACTTTCCAAAAGGAGAGAAACAAGCAAATTAATCATAATCTCTTACATTAATCTCAATCAAAACATCTTTTCATTCCATTTCAATTATTTCAAATATAATCCTTTAATATTTATTTTAAAAATAAAAGTAACAATATATGTTTGCCTAATAAAAAAGTTACCAAAGTTTTTCCTTCCTTTTAATAGTCTGTATTAGTTTATTAATTTAAGTAGTTCTTTAATCTGTCATATTTTCTTTCCATCACACATTCTTTCTATAGATTCTAGGTTAATACAAGTTTTAACACAAAAGAAAAAGAAACAAGTATAGGTTTTCCCCCTTTTACTGCTTTGAGTGTGACACCTGAGTGTTTAAAATATACCTTTATTCCCTCATCTTAATTCCGTAGTTACAATAATAATCATTGCATCTTTTCATTTGGATTCCGCAACATATTTTCCCCCCTTAATTTTATTTCTAATTTCAAAAGAAGTAAAAGGGAAAAAATTGACTATTCAATTTCTGGTCACTGATATTAACCTCATTTTTAAACATCTTCACATCCATTTCAATTATTACAATTTCTTCAGTAAACCTTAACTTTCCTTTTGAGAATAAAAATAAAAATATATATTCATCTAATAAAAGTTATCAGTATCTATCTCTCCTTTAATAATCTATATTACCCTATTTCCTAAGTATTTTTTTAAAATTGCAAATATATTCTTATTACCCCTTGTCACCCTGCAGAATCCCCTTTTTAATTCATCAATTATCTCTGAAAAAACTATTTCTTTTCATCATTTTACTATTTCCATAGTTCTTTATTTCATGCACCTGTTTCTTACTGCCTCTCCTCCCCCTCTTTTTCCCATATCTTTTCTCATTCTGGTTTATATCCCTCTCTTTCTTGATATCTTCCTTTCCCCTTTTCTGCTGGGTCTTTCTATCTCTCCTAATTTAACAGGTATTCCCCTTTTTGATTACCTTCTTAAATCTCAACTTTTAGCCTTCCTTCTTTCCCCTCATCTTTGTAGTGTTCTTTGTGTTAATTGTCTATTTAAGTTGGTTTCTCCTTGAATCGACGACTCCTCCTCTAAAGTTCTTGCTTCTTGTTCTTCAATCGCCATTTCCATTTCTTCTAGCACAGAGCAAAGTGATTTGCCTCTTTCCTGTAATAGTTCTCTCATATTTTTAAGTTCCATTTTTAATTTGCGAAGAGATATCATCATTACACACTCTTATATTTTATAATCATTAAAGTCCACAAAAAACACTTTTACTTTCCTTCTTTCTTCTTCCAGTTTTCTAAAGTTCTCAGTTGTTCCAGCCCAAGGTCTATACCAAAGACATCAATCAATCTCACAATCAGTCTTTCCTTGCTTCTTTCTTTATTCTTTTTTAAAAAACAAATTTTATTAATTTTACAAAACAATATACAAACAAACAAAACATAAAATATGATGACATAAAAAATCTTTTTCTAAAAAAAAACCAATGCAACATCTTATTTAAAGACAGAATTATTCCAAGTTATCACATTCCCATATGAACACAATTTAGTATATATATTTACCTTATCTGTTCATCTTCATATCTTATCCCAAACTTCTCTTTATTACTCCCTTTCCTTCTATTTACTCAAATTATATCTCTTTAACTTTAGATTGTATACATTTTTTATATCCATCTGTCTTATACAATTTCATTGTTCTCTTACAAAAACAGACAAGACATAAAACATAAAAACATAAAACATCTTTTCTGAAAGTTGCTTGATCCCGGGTTAAAACTCATCGTACCGACACCACTTTCCCCTAACCTAATAATACTTAATATCACACATAACTTGTATTGGGATTCTGTTTAGCACATCCTAAAGTTACACAATATATTATATAGAGAGAAAAAGAAAAAAAAAGAAAGAACAACAATAACAAAGGAACGAATTTATAAATATATAATGTAGCTAGTACCCATGTGAATACCATTTTAATCATTCATAATACTCATTTATATCTTAAACATTTTATTCTAAAAACGCCTATAATAACACAATCTTATGTACCTTACAGGATCCCTTTTTCAATTAGATTTACCCATTGTCTCTAAATGAATTTTGTTTCTTTAAATCTTGCTTCCCATCATTGAGACTTCTCACCCCTTCCTTTCTCCCTTGCTTATTCTTTTCCTTACCCTTTTTACCCCTTTGTCTCTCCACCTCCCTTTTCTTCTTCTGCTTTCCCCCTTTCTGTTGTTTTCTAACCTTATATCCACCTTTCAGCTCATTTTTATCTTTTTTGGTTGTTTTTTTAGGTTTTAAAATCCCTTTTTTCTTTTCCTCTTTCTTCTCCTCCCCAAATAGGATCACATGTTCATCAAAGATGGTTTCTTCTTTGTCCCAATTATCCTGCTGCGCAATCAATTCTCCATAAGAACGTACCGCCATTTCTAGAGATTGAAAAAGAATGCCCAAAGTATCTTTCCAGTCTTGTTCTTCCTTTTTATATTTTTGATATTCAGTTTTGGATTCATCCAAGGATAATGCCATTATAAAGAGGAAAAAATTTTCCCAAAACAACCACCCAAGTGTTTTTAAACAAAGAAAAAAAAAAGATTTCCCAAAAGATCCAAAGTCACCAAACAATCCAGATAAACTATTTCTTTTAGCACTTTTTCCCTTCTTCCATTTCTTTTTCTGGGGTTGCTATTAAGTCACAAAGTTCCAATTGAAATATGTCTTTTTGAAGTCTTATTGATGTTCCAATGGCTCTTTAAAATTCTAGGCAGTCTGCTTCTTATTTTCAAATTCTACTTCAATTTTTTTTCCTCTCCCTTCCCACTCATAGCAAAAGAAAATTTTTTCTTTAAATATTTAGAAATCCATATCCCTTTGGCATTAGCATAGTCTTTAGCATTTAGCATACCTTCAATGCGGGTTTTCCGATTTCTCTCAAAGCTGTTCCGTTTGGAAGGAGAGTGAAAAGAAAAAAAGTTTTCCCTTTAATATCCATTCGCTGCTTACTCAGTCTGGGAACGATGTATCTTTAATAAGTATTAAATATCAGGATACTTTCACTGTTACTTTGTCCCGGTCAGCAAAGATCACTTTCACTTCTTCACAAGCTCCTCCAGCACTTTCTTTTTCTGGCTGAGCTCTTCTATGTGGCGGCCATTACAGACCGCCGCTCAGCTGCCTTCGGAGAGGGAGATTTAGCCGGCTAGGGAAGAGAGATGCGATGTCTCTCGTCCCTGCCAGAGCCCCCCAGTCTTCACCACCTTCTGCAAAGGTGGCTTAGCCCCGAAGCCAAATGGCTCGGGGCACTCAGGCAGTGAACACAGGCAGGGGACTGCACACAGTCGCGGATTCCTGCCTGGACTGAAGCGCCGCTTATTCTGATTCAGCTTTCACTTTCTAAGATTCTTACTTCGTTTCAATATTTCTTTAACATTATATCAACACAAGTTCATACAGAAACAAGATGCTTTCCCTTTTGTTTGAGTTCAAGTTTTTGTCAGAGGATGGCACTCTCCATCATAAAAAGTCCTCACCTTTTCCCCCTATTTTTTTATTTAGGGTTTTTCGAACCTCAATATTCCAGCACAATCCAGTCTCCAATTTGTAAATTTTATTATTTTTTGACAATCTTAAGTCCAGCTTTATTTTATGCCTGTTTGTTGCCAAAATATTTTAGTCCAAATTAATTCAGTCTTTAGTTCCGGCTTCTTCCTTTCCCGGTTCGAAGCCCCACTTAGCTGTCAAAATTATTTTCTTTTTTTTTTCCCCTGTCTCTTTGTATTTCCGCCGCTCACTTTTCTTAAAAGTTCAATGTTA
The DNA here is from genome assembly GCF_049901715.1 of Pseudonaja textilis. NCBI lineage: Eukaryota > Metazoa > Chordata > Lepidosauria > Squamata > Elapidae > Pseudonaja > Pseudonaja textilis. The sequence continues at coordinate 182,755,984 of NC_141991.1, forward strand.
CCTTAATCCCGGGGTACTTCTTGTTTAGTTGTTTCGCCCAATTGTCCCGGTTCAGATGTTACCCACCTCTTTCTTCTCTCCTGCACAAATCGTAGTCCAGCTGAGTCCTCCTCTTCGGGGTGGCCACCGCTTCAGTCATCTTCGGGGGGATAAAGGCCAAGCCCGGGGGGGGAGATGTGGCTCCCCTCAACCTGGCTTGCAGCTTCCCCTTACACCATTGCCCCTCCAAGGCAGCTTCAGCCCCTAATCGCAATGATCGGGGCTCTCCAACGAAAGAGCACGGACCGTAGCCACGGACAGTTGCGATCTATGGTCCGTCAGCGAGGAGGGCTCAACCCAGAAGTCCGGAAAAGATTTTGAAAATCAAAAATAATCACCCATCATTTGTTAACTTTTAAAATGCCTGAGATTGAAAAGTGGGACTTGAATTTTGGGTTTTAGTATCTGACTATGAAAATATGTATGTTTCCATAAAACTATGGGGCCTTTAATAATTTATTTAGTTTACTTTCCTACAATTTTAAAATTTACTGAAATTTAACATCCAAAGAAGTTTCATCATTTTAACTCTGGACTTTTCTTCTATTTGCTGTTTGCTTTGTTATTACTTCATTGTATAGTCTCTTGAGGATTTTTGTGATTTCTGTTATTAAGGTTTATGTAATGATTTTGATTTAGGGAATATTTTTCAATGTTTTGCTTTACTAAACCATATAGGTAGGATTGTTCTCTTAGGTATTTCTATAAAATCGAATGGATAAATCCTTGTGCTATATCACTACCACTGAAAAAGCTGTAATTCTAAGTATGCAAGTAGAACACATTTTGTGCAAATGTACACTCAACTCCTTAAATGAAGCTAAAAATAGTTTCCTACAAATAATACTATCTGTATTAAGTGTTGTCTTTCCACAAATGTCCATACATTCTCACACACATAACACTAGAGTGTGTGCATATATCTATAAACTGATGACACTATAAGGCTAGTATTCTCTGGATTGATTTCTGAAACTTTATAAAATGTTTAACAAGGTTTTATTGTTTAGAACAAAGTGAGAGGTTTAGATCTTTTAAAAACAATTTTTGTTAAGTTTCATAGGTCAATAGTTTGGGTTCTGCAACCCTGTCTTATAATAAAAAATATAGAGGTTTCAGAGACAAGAGTACCCATTCTTAAAGCAAACTTGCAGCTCAAATAAACCTGGAATTCAATTAACTTGCAACTTCAGTTCAACTGGTAAACAGGTACATAATCTTTCTGACATACTGTGATTCTTTGCTGTAGACTTGTTACAGGATAATACGTTAAGCTCCTACTTTGGTAATATGAAAGAAAATTTGGCATGATTTGTTGGGACCTTAATGCTCTTAAATGTTTGTCCTGTCCTTAGACCTGATTATCATATTAATTAGATAATGGCTATTACTATGATAGATATGGATTGTATGTGATTTAAAAATAAATATTATACAGCATGGACTGAAATGAATGTTAAGGGAAAAATTAAAGTTGCAACTATTGGGGAGAATTTCTGAGATAAAACAAAAGTTTAACTAAAGATGATATTTTTGTTTCAAATAATACCTGTTTTGTCAACAGATGTACAATTTAAACAGTGACAAAAAGACATAGCTGCATTTATATGGCAAGGGGAAAAACATGAGTGTTAAACAGATGCAAAGGAAAGAGGAGGATTGGGTTTACCATATTTGAAATGTTATTTCACTGCTTGTTTGGTCTGGATGAAAGAATGAATGTTGTTGAGAAACAAGACTTTTACATTGAAAAAGTAATAATTAAGGTTTGGATGGCATGGATATTTATGGTATAATAAAGTTAAAATTAATGTGGATTTAAAAATCATTTTATTAGACATGCTGTATTAATCATATGGAATATGAAATAGATACATATAAGACCAGGTTGTGCCCAAAAGTATCTTTTTGGATCTCAGCTCAAGAAGTATATTATAAAAGAGAAGTGGCAGATCAGATAAATAGTACTGTGGTTCATTAGAAAACTATCAAGGGAATTTAAAAACAAATCAAGGAAACAATTAATAGCAGAAGAATATACTTAGCAGTGGTTTTCCTATTTACAATTACCTAATAAATGGATAAAAAAGGCTTATGGCATAGACAAGAGCAATGTAAGTCATCATTATTTGTATAATGATGATGAATATATACTTCTAAAATGTACAAACTTTTGTTGAATTTTTTTTAAAAAAGTATAACATAATGTATGGTAAATCCTATTTGATGAAATAAACTGTCTGGGTGGCCCAAAGAAATAATTATTGTTTTGAAACTTTTCATTTTTTGTTTTGATGATAAGATAGGATAGATAATAGAAAGAAGGAGTTATTTGTAACCATAGAGCAAGTAGTTAATTTATATTATATTTATAGTAAAGAAGATTGGAAGCCTCTTTGTATCTTCTTTTCTTTCTTTCCTTTTGCAATTTTAGCGTCTTGATTTTCTTCTGCCTTTTCATTTTTCTTACCGTATCATGATTCCTGTTGGTTTTTAATCTTTCTTAAAATTTGTAATAAAATTGTGTGTGTGTGTGTGTGTGTAAATTGTTTCTCCATATTAGGAAGTAGTCCTAGCTGATTTGAAGAAAGCACTTTTATCTAGTTTCTCTTAATCCTTTCTGGACCTCAAATATATCAATAATTATCTAGCTATTGCCTCTTTTTGAGATAGCACATTGAATCATATTATTTCTTCAATAAAATTGACTCTTCACACCAGATTTAATATGATTTCTAGCCCTGTTTTGGCATGGAAACCATTTGATTCATTTATCCTTGTACAAGATACCTCCCCCCCTCATTTCCAAAATCAAGCAAACAATTTCAGCTCCTTGCTCCCATCTTGTGGTCATTTGGAGGTTTGCAGACCAAATCTGGTATCCTTATATTCTTGGAAAATATTTGACTACATACACCGTAGCTGTCTTTTATATTTCTGTTCCCTACTGTGTTTTCCTATTGTGGGAGGGAAAAATACCCCACCCCAGAAGAATGAAATATTTTGGGAAATATTAAAAATGTGGAATAGAATATTTCCCCTAAAGGAAAAATGGGAAAAAATCTTAAGGGAAGCAGAAACCAGCACCAGTCTCTCTGCTTCCAAGCAGAAACTGAGGAGGCCAGCTTTTAGAAATGCAGATTTGGTCATCAGTTCAGAAAGACTGGGTCAGACAGGAAACTCCAAATAAGCAATTAGGTAAGCCAAAAATATTGAGAGGATTAGCTCAGATAAGCACCTAGCATTTGCATTTCCCTTTTTGCCTAAAGAGCCAGCCATGACCCCATAGGAATCTCACAACAGCCAATAGAATGTGTTCTTGCACAGGAACAAATAGCTTAAATACAAAGCCCAAAGAAGGTATAAAAACCCACCCACTCTCAACTCCATTTTGTCAGCTGTCCCAGAATCACATGTGGTTGGTGGTTCTGCTTCATCAATAAAGGGAACCTTTCTTTCCAATCAGCCTCCAGCCTCCATTTTATTTCCAGTGCCTTTCTACTGGTTTGGAACTGGACCTGGATATTTCTTCCAACACTATTATATCTTTTTTTTTTCCTTTTGCCTTTTTTATAATTTTCTCTTCTGTCTCCTTTTTGTCTTTTCCCCATTTTCCTGTTTTAAAACATGAAATTATAAAAATAATGTATATTAATTACAAATATATAATAAGTACTACAGAAGTGGGAATTGGACATAGATATGACAGGAGATAGAAAATCTGAACTCAAAATACATTGAGGAAAAAAGAATCGATCAGAAATAATTAGCAACAGCATTTTCAATATTTTAAACATTTTCATTTTCACAGAAGATAAACTTCCCTTTTTCATCAGAGTCTTCAGTTTTGAGACAAAACCAGCAAACTTCCCACCAACTTTTGTTGGCTAAAGAAATGACTCTTTGGCTGCTATTCTGCTGGTTTGTATTTTTCTTTAAAGTGAATTGTGGCTTAATAGGTATACTATTTAATCCTGGCTCCTTAAAGTCTGGAAACTCAGGAAACCTAATTTGCTTCAAATTCTTTTACATAAGATGCAGATAATGTTTTGAAAGCAAAACAACCAAGGAAGACAAATTTGAAGTGCATATAACCTTGGCCCAAAAGAAAATGAGATGGGAATATGTATTTTAAACTGGCAAGATCAGGGGAAAAAATACTTTGTACAAATGCGCTCATTTTCTGCTGCATGGGGTAGAAATGGGATGACTGTGAGTTCTAGTACTGCCTTAGCCATAAAGCCAGCTGGGTGACCTTGGGCTAGTCATTTTTCCTCAGCCTCATAGCCCAGGCTTAGATTCTGACCCTGAGGAAGTTGCTCCAGCTGAGCCTGGGGAATATCAGCCTTAGGAGACACAAGGCCAGGAATGACATGAAGTTGATCAAACACAGACGCCACCTGAGAAACTGGAGAAGTCAAATAAAGATGACATATGGCCTCCTTGCACCAGCAGTCGATGTTGGAGTGCAGAGCAAGGAAGGTCTATTATTAATTCCTCGCCAAGCAAATGGTGTATTTAGTAAAGGCAACTGGCTGTGGCCTTATTTAAAAAGCAGTTCTGACCATGCTCTTTTTGTTGGAAACAATGGCTGACCTCTGGCATTTGATGTTTGTGAGAAAAAGCTTGAACTTCTGGGCTAGTGGACAACCTTGATCTAATTTTTGGGACTCTGGATTTGCTTTGGATGTTTCTTCTGCTCATTTCTATTTCAAAGAAAACTCTGCTGGCAAGCCCCTGTTTTCTTTACATTCCTTTGATATTGTTAACCCTCCTTCAGCCTTGAAATAAAACAGAAAATCTTTAGAGCGGCCATGTTTGAAAGCCTGAGGCCGGGAAGAAGGAGGCAATGGCAAAACACTTCTGAAAAACCACAGGAAAGAAAACTAGCCCAAGCAGTCTCTGAAAAATGGTTGGAATGAGTGAATGGGGGGGGGAGAGGGAATAGAATTCCAGAACAGACTTTAATTCCTAGAAATGTAATTATAGAAATATGATATAGGCAGCTATTGCATTTATGCTACTACCTCTGTGGGTATTATGTCAATGATGAAATACATCACAGCCTTTAACTTAAATTCCTCACAAAATTCCTCAGATGAGATGAAGCCATTTTAGTACAATGATATTGTTGTTCATTACCTGTCCAATTTTTTAATTGGCTTCATGAAAAGGCAATCCTATTTTTCCAATTGAGATTGCAAATGAGGTATAGAAACAGAAGCAGAGTAAGTTGGAAACAGCTTTCTCTTTTGTCTCTTTCTTCCTGTCATTTAAACATTTTATTTAGGAGCATTTTCCCCAAATTCTAAGCTCACAAATCTCCCCCCCCCTCTTTTTTTTTCTTTAGATTAAACCATGCCTCCAAAGAGGTGGAAGTTCTGCATCTCTGCACAATAGTCTAATGAGGAACAGCATTTTCCAACTTATGATCCACACACTTGATCCACTGGCTGAAGGTATCTGTTTATCGTTGCTGATTTTTATGTTGTTCACTCACTGAAGTTAATGTTTACTAAAACTATCTTCATAACCACATATTTCTCTATTATTGATAGTGGGCACAGCTCTTAAATATGTCTATCCAATTATCTCAGTAAATGTATGTGTCAAATCCCATTATGACTGAATGTTTCTAAATGCCTGGTTTGAGATAGAAAACTTACTGAGATTATTTCTCTATCTACTCTATCTTACCTTAAATTAAATTAATAAATAACATGGTCATAATTTGAGGCATATATTTGCATATGTATGCATATTCTATTATGATTTTTATTTTCAGCATTTCAATGTGTCTTCTGAAAGTATGTTTGTACTTGCAAGGCCTGAATATCCCTGTTTTAAGACTCTCTCAAATGAAGACCCTTCAGTTTCATTTTACATAATCACATTAATGCAACATTTAAAAAGGTGCTAATTTTCCATTCTCCTGCAGTTATCGGTTTGCAAGTCGTTTTAAATTAAACAATTTCATTGTTCTAAAATTAAGTATGATGAACATTGGCTTTCACCATGCTAATATTAGTCTCTCTTGAATCTGAATTGTGGCTTTTAAAAAATTTAAAGTGGAAATAGGGATGGTTGGATCATATTTACCATCTTAAAAAAAACACCCATAAGGTTTAATAATTGCCACTGGTATGTTCTTTTTTCCTTTGTGAAGCACACTAGTGCATCTGATCTACTGTATCTATGGTAAACTACACACAAAGATCAGAATGCATGTGTGTTTTTTTTAAATGGGGCAACCTTGAAGGAAATGCTATTATTTAGTTAGTTAGTTTATGGCATATCATACATATACTAGCAATATGAATTAACATTTCAACTAGATTGATTAGTAGAACTGAATAAAATATAAATGTTAAAAGGATCTATGTTCAAAAATCAATGTCTCTAGGCCAGTGGTGGCTAACCTTTTGGGCTCCTGTGCCAAAAATTGTGTGTACACTTGCACGCTTGTACTCACGTGCCAGCACCCAGAAGGCAATGTGTGCCCCCCACGCCCCGTACGCACGCATAATCCCCACCAATGCACATGTAATCACTACCTACCCACCCACTCCCTTTGCCCCCTAACCTGCACTGCACCTCACAGCTGATTTTCGGCTGGTTTAAGGCCTTTTTCAGCCTCCCAAAGGCTTGAGGAAGGCTTTTGTAGGCCAAAAACTAGCCCCATTTCGTCACTTCTGGTATTTCAGAAAAACAGGAAATGACAAAACGGGGCTAGTTTTCAGCCTGCAAAGCCTGCAGAAGCCTTCCTCAAGCCTTTGAGAGGCCGAAAAAGGCCTCAAACAGGCTGAAAATCAGCTGTGAGGCATGCACATGCCCAGTGAGGGAAGTTTGCCTGCAGCTCACGTGCCGGCACAAATGGCTCTGCATGCCACCTGTGGCACACGTGCCATAGGTTCACCATTTAGGCCATCTAACCCTTGTAGCACAGCATCATTTATATTAAAAAAATAAGAAACTAGACTGGTAGATGCCCTCAGTTTACAGCCAGCCACAGTGATCTACAATTTGATGTGGGATTCTGCAAGCACACTAAGCCCTATTTATGATACTATGCCCTATTTATACAGAGAGTCCCAGCGGACGCCATGCGAGGTGCAAGTCCTATTCAGGATTGTAGGAAACATACTTCAATTTCTATGCTATAACAATACTAGATGGAATTTCCAGAAACCTATCTTCAAGACTAATGCTAAACTAGTTTTATTTGAGAGGTCTTAACCAATAGCTAGTTACTTAATCAAAGTAACCTCCAAAAACACCTTTTAAATGCTTTTTTTTAAAGGAAAAAAAGAAAGCCCTGTATTGAAAGAAAAAGAAAACAAAAATTAAGAGAGGGCAACATAGAGTAAGTTAAATTAAATAATACTAAATATGCATATGTTCCCTATTTTTTATATATATAAAATCTGTTCATGAAATACCTGGACCAGCAAATCTAGATTTAAGTTTAGTTTTTGCAAATTCCCGCAAAATTGTTATCAAGACTTAAAAATGCACGCATTACTGTTGAATTTGCTATATGCAATATATATTTGGGAGATGAGGTTCTAAAATGGTGGATTGATAATATCATAAGCCTTAGTAAAAATTTCTTCTTTCTTAAACCCACCCTCCTTTACACTAAGCTCAGTCTCTGGGTAAATTCCATGCACAAAGAGAGCTTGGTAAGGCTGTGTTATCAGTTTGAATAAACAGGTGATAAAATTTCCATGAAATAAAAATACCATGTCTTAAAAGGAGCCAAATTACATTTAAGTCAATCTTCCAATCTAACTTCTGCCTATGTAGTAGTTACATTAAATAGAATATCACCTATGTCTAACTAGCAGTTTGTTATATATAGTCTTTACAATATCACAGATACACATTGACTTATACTTTCTAAAAAAAATCATTTTTTAGGATGCATAGATACAGTTAATTGATCTAGTAATACTAGTGATATATACTTCTTGAGAATGAAACACGAAAATATTCTGCATCAATTTGTAATTGATAGCTTTAATTAATAAAAAATAGTATTCCACTGCTATTTCATTCATTGTTTATTTTATTAACAAAAATTTAAAAAATAGATAGAACTACCGTATTTCCCCATGTATAAGCCACCCCTTTTTTCCAAAATTTTCAAGCCCAAAAAGTAGGGGGGTGGCATATACAAAGCAGGTACACTTTTTATACGTGAAAAATGCATAAAATAATAAAGTAGGAATAAACTGGTTTTCCAGCAGTATGCTATACTTTTTTGTAAAAATTGTACGTGATGATACGATTACGAGTGCGAGTACGCGATAGAGATGCATACGCTAGGCATCGGCCTGAATGCTTTGTTCCTACTCTCGTTCCGATGCGTAGATTGCTAGCGTCGCCCGCACCGCTTTCGGCGTCATGACCGAAGTTGTAGATCTAGACGTCGAATTTTGTTTCTTTGTAAATTTTCTTTCTTCATAACTTGTTTCTCTAATAAAATATTTTTTTCAAAACTTCACAGTCCAAAAATTGGGGGGGTGGCTTATACAAAGGGGGTGCTTATACATGGGGAAATACGGTAATTAGGAGGGAGGGCAAAAGTGGGAAAACTAAATTTTCTCTGCAGAAGGAGCTGCTTTCTCTAACTGTAGGCATCAGATACTGCAGGGAGGGGATTCACATTTTTTAACAACCTGATTCTATGGATGTGGCCACATGACTGGGTGGCCATGGCTTTTTGCAGCACCCCCTTGTTTTGGTGGTCTTCTGGGCATCAGGGAAGCCTCTGGGGGGGGGGCATTTTTGCTTCCAGGAGGCTTTCCTGGGACCCAGGAAGGCAAAAAATAGAGCGGGGGGGCAGATGGGGGGTTATGCCCCCCCTTCCATTTTTTGCCTTCCTAGGCCTCAGGGAAGCCTCCTGAGTGAGGCAGTAAGACAGTGAGGGGCACAGCTGATTGTGGAAACAGTTGATTGTCAGGAGGGGGGAAAAGAAATACCTTAAGGAGTGACTGGGCAGGGAAGAATGCAGTCAGCGATGTCGGGCATGCACACGATGTTGCGCATGCGCAATAAAGACTGACTGGGAGGGGAAAGGAGGGGTGGGCGGAGAGGGGAAAGGCCTCTGCTCAGAATCAGAACAACCGGTTTATAGGACCAGTCCGAACTGGTAGAATCCCACCCCTGAGAGACTGCCTTTAAAGTTCTAGTTGAGCCATATGAAAAATGAGTCAAATAGTCACTAACTAATTTAAAAATACTTTCCAAAAGTAAAATAATTGATTATTTAAGATATCTTTTGAAAAGTTACTCCCTTACCTTTTATTCATTTATTGTTATCTTCAGCTCAGGGGCCGCATGCGGACAACTAATAATGCAGCCCCAGAAGATTATTGCTTCTGGATTTTTTTTAAAAAAGATAGAGTATATCAATTAAATCAGGAGTATGCAGAAAATAAACTGGGATTTAATGTTAGCTTTCCAATGATTCAGAATAATCCTTAAAAATGTCAAATTCCATATTGCTTAAAGTGGAAATAATAAAGTCATATCCCATTATGCTATATAAAAGAAGGGATCTTGTTTGGAGGAGGGCAAAAGGAGAACAAGTTCTCTCTTTGTCTGACATACTTCTTTTGCCAAGTCATGTCAGCAGCAGAGTCCTAATTTTTTTATTAATTAGAGAAAAAAGAGGAAGTAAATCAGTGCTCATCTATCCTCATGGGAGATTATTCTGTGGCTGCTGCATTCATTGTGGTTTGACATAAATTAATTATTTTTATACAATATTAGGGCACATTTTCATTTCCACAGCAATGTATTGTCATTTTTTTTATTACAAGATTCTATCACATATTAATAAATTATATTTTGACCAACACCTGATTCTGTGTCCTGATTCTATTGCTCACATCTTTCTATACTAAGAAAGTAATTCTATGAAAGTAACATCTTATTTTACATTTCATAATGTGAACCATTTTTATTTTTCTGATTAGTCTGTTTCCTGTCTCCTCTCATTTCATCTACCTTTGAAAATTGTAGTTGTTAATTAGTTTTCAATGTATGAAGAACTAATACTAAATGCCATGAATGTGGAATGGGTAAAGTAAAAGTTTTTATTTAGTAAAAACCCCTACTTTAAGGAAAGGTATATTGAACAACCTGAGATTAAAAAAAAAACAACCTGTGAAGTTGCTTTTTAATGGTTCATAAATTGCAATGGAGCATATCAGAAAGAATTATCTATTTTAAGTTACAACCCCAAAGTTTCTGTTAATTACCATGTAGTTATCATTACCATTATAAAATAATTTGATGAAACTTTATTGTTGGGCACAAGTAAGCAGAGAACAGGAGTTGAATTCAAAGCACTAGAAGTTTATTACATGTTATCTATGCACAAGAATTTGATCTACTATTGGTCAAGGCAAATTGGTGCTAGGTAAGAGTCAATGGCATTCATAGGGGGCTGGATTTGGTCCTCTTGTGGCTGTATAAGTATTCCAAATTGATATGTTTGACCCAACCTTTGGGCTCCGCCTGGTCATTTCCTACATTTATGTTTGTAATCTATATTGTGAATAGTGCAGTATAGCAATATTCCATGAGCAAAAGGTTGGATGTGTTTTATTTGTGTGTTAAAAATATTTATTAAGCTACAAATCTGCTTGTTCCATTCTGCTTACATAGAATTTAACTACAATAGGATGAATCAAGGACATTGCTTAATGGTGTTTGATAGAGTGATATGACTTTTTTACCAATTTCTTCCTTCACACAGTAGCCATGAAAGATGCTGTAAAGGGAGAATTGGTGTTGGGTACTAGAAGGGGAGAAGGAATTGTTAGTAACATCATCCTAGTCACATTGTCTAATGAATTGTCTCTCTAGGAATTCTGGCATTTTCTATTCACAGGGCAGCTAGCAGATTTGAATCCAAACCAGTAACTGTTCTTGCATAGTTTGAGAGGTGGAGAATTATCTGTGGTATCAGAAGTTTAAATGAGATATTTAGATTATTTCACAATAGTATAATGATTTTAGTCTTAAATTAATAGCATGGGTTCTACATCATTAGACTCATTAGCAGTACTGATGTGTTATGTTCATATTGCTTTAATGCTTAATTCTCCATCCTTTTTTGTTTGTTAATATGAATTCTATTTTAGAATTTTATTGATGTCCCTACTATTAATGGAATAAAATGTTTACAAAATAATTCTAGTTATCTAATCATCTTGGATTTCAATTATTGTATTTTATATGCTTTTGATTTGTTGTATGTATTTTAGCCTTTCCAGGTAGCTTTTATCTTCCTGTAAATGTTTAGTTTATAATAGTTCTTTTATAATTGCAACATTCTGTTTCACAGACATTTATTTTTAGCCATCCTAGATTTGATATTTTCCTCATTTACCAGGTTGTTTTACATCATGGATAAGAATTTAAACCAAGCTATCTTTCTAGAATTAAGATTGCATTTTATCTCAGGTTGCTATCATTTCAACTGAGCAAGAAATGAGAAGAGATATTATAATGCATTTTGCAGGAAATGTTCCGGATTCCATCTCTATTTTAAATACTGTGCTGATGTCATTAACAAATATGTTACTACCGGTACATTATAATAAGTAGCATACCCAAACATAATATTTTTGAGTTGTGTTGTATATTCCAATAAAAACTTGACCATTAATTCATTAATTTGCATTCATGCATTATTTTAACGGCACCCCTTTTGGCTAGCTTCTACTTAATACTAAGTAGTTGTTAGAAAGCTAGGACAGGATTTTACTTTGTGAGTTAACTGATTCTGTCATATTAGTGAATAAAGAAAACGTGTCATTTGTGGTGATACATAAAATGAAGGAGAAAGGTTGAGCCTTCTCAAATATAGAACATCTTTTAGCATAAGAGCTGTGGTGGCGCAGTGGTTAGAATGCAGAACTGCAGGCTACTTCTGCTGACTGCCGGCTGACTGCAGTTTTGCAGTTCAAGTCTCACCGGCTCAAGGTTGACTCAGCCTTCCATCCTTCTGAATTGGGTGAAATAAGGACCTAAATTGTTTTTGGGAGCAATATGCTGACCCTAAACCACTTAGAGAGGGCTGTAAAGCACTGTGAAGTGGTATGTAAGACTAAGTACTATTGCTATTAGGATAGGAAGGGACAGCTTTCTAGTGGAGCCAATCAACCTTTAATAAGTTCATCTATAGTCCCTTGTCACCAGGCAAGCAGAAGCACAAATGAAACTTAATTTTCCAAGTAGTTGTTGGGCTGTCAAAAGCAGATCAGAACACATTATCTGACGTCTCTTATTCCCTCTTTCAATCTAAAGGTTCTAGTACAGGGGATGAAAAAGACACAAGGAATAAAATACAGTATGTAGAAAGAGATAAGAGGAAAAGACTTCCCTCAAGAATTCTCAATATTGAACACATAAAGTGAGGAAGAAGTCCCTTCATAGCCACAGGTAGCCAAAAAGTAAAGCAAGAGAGCAGAAAGATTGCTCAGTTTGAATCAGAAGCTAGTTAGAAAAAAGAAAAGTATATTTCCGTCAGGTGCTCCTACCTAGAATATACACATCCAGATTTCAGAAATGGTCATATTTACAACTGATGAATAGTTACAAGCACTGAATATAGTTTAATGACACATGGATCAAATGGAATCACTGCTGAATTATAAGACTAGCATCTAATGGTATGCATTCTATGAATATGTAATCTAGGCAAGTCTCGGAAATCAAGCTAATTCTTTAAAATATAATTTTGACTATGAAATTCTGCCTATGGTTACTATAGTCTTTTAAAAATAATCAGAAGAAACAGAAGTAAGTAGAATTATTGAGAGTGAGCATGAATAAGTAAATGAAACAGCTATTGGGTATTATTGCAGAAAATTATTATTGCAGAAAATCACAAGTGATTAAAAAAGGAAATTTGTCCATAGACTTTTTTAATATTGGGTATCAGATACAGTCTTTCCTTGAAGCACAAGTTATTTATTATGCTACTGAAGGCAGCAGAGGCCGGCCTAAAGAGGGGCAGGACTACAGCCCTGTGATACAGACCTCTGAAAATTACAATATACACTGATCAGTAAAATAATTTATTGAATATTTAACCTTAAATGAATTGAACATGTATGATGATGCATGATAAGGATAGTGAGGGTAGTATATAGACAATAGCTCATTGAGTTGGAGAAAGGCTTTGTTCCTAAATTAAGTCATTATTGATGTATTATTTCTTTTCTAGGTCCTATCTTCCAGAGGCCTTGCTTTATTTTTATGTATTTAACTTTTTATGAACATACTTTATATAGCCATACATCTCACACAAGTAATTCTGTATGTCTTTAAAAGATGATAAGTACAGAAACCCACAACATATATTCCCCCAAGATCCCAAGGATAAGCAATAACATTGCTCACAGAGGGGGAAAAACATTTCTGTAACAGGAGGTCTTTCCACTTGATTCCAGTACCTGAGGAAAACAGCCAGGTCTTCAGTGTCTTAAAAAGGCTAACAGGTTCACAGCCATCCAAATTTTTGAGGTAATGCTGTTTCATAGGGCAGGCACTGGCATTGAGAAGACAAGCTGGCATTGTTTAATAAAAGGCACCCACAGCATGCCTTCTCTATGAGATCTGGTGAAGGGAACAAACAATGGGAGTCTGTTCCTGTTTCTTAATGCCCTAATCAACATTTCTTTCTTTTATAATTGAGTTGACAGTTCATTTGGGAAAAGTGAATTTTGGGAAGAGGTCATTTATTTGACTCTTCTGATGCCATTGTTCTATTAGATCTTAGAAGTATTAACAAAACAGGAAGAAGATGACCCTGATAGTACGATCCTACATTTCCTTATGAACAGAATCCTTTCCTTTATGACCATCTGAAACATGTTTTATTATTGTCCAGCTATTTAGTCCATCTTTATAAGAATTCTATTATGTAATAAAATGTAGTATATGAGTTAATGATATTATATTAATTAAATGTACTTTATGTATATCCTTTCCTATTTTATTTATCTTATTCCATTAATTTCTTTTTTAATGTCATAATCGATCTTCAATCATTCTGTCATAAATCATTATAGTTTAAAAACCATTAAAACTAATTGTTTACCCTTATCAAAAAAAAATCATATAGTTTTGTTAAAGAAAAAAATGTTCTTCTGATATTGCAAAAAGTAGAGAATTGTTTACATTTTCATTTCTTAAGTGAAATTCTAGTGAATACAAGTTTCATTAAGTGCACAGTTGAAGGTCTTGAGGACCTCACCTACAGTAGTGTTAATTATAGAAATATACAAAACTGTTAACAATCAAAGAATATATGTTTATACAATAATTCAGTAACATGAATGCTATTTCTGTGGCTTCTGAAAGACAGTTTTTTGATCCAAAACTTTAAAGTAATACACAATTTCACTCATCTAGTCTAAATTACCCTGAAGAGATGGGGCCATTACAGAGACAAAATCTAACACTTTTTCATTATACTTAACAATATAATAAGAAAATACAAATAGCAGATTGTAGGACTGAAGAAAAAAGATTATTCTCTATGCATGTTCAGCTGTGTTTAAAGCACTTTGCACAACATGCTCATTATAAAATAATATTTAATTATTTTTAAATTTTTCCAGAAAAACAATTGATTTGGGATTTCAACAACTTGAAATCTACTCTATAGAAAAGTTACTGCTATGGAATTGATTAAGAATGTATGAAAGCATGTCAATTACCTTGATGTCTGAGAGTTCCTTATCTCTGTTGTCTTTTACTATAATGTTGTAGAGCTTGGATCATATGGAAAGCTAAAATATTATGACACAATGACTGAAGAAGGTAAGAAATATTTTAGATTTTTTGTGTCAGACTTTTTATTTTATTTTTTATAAGAAAACCTATCATGGTTTTTTTTTTCTTTCAGTTCCTCTCTGCATGACATCAGTGGCATAATGTGATGTGTTACCATTTTAACATTTTTAACTCTTAATATTTTTTACTAACTTGCATTTTTTATTTTATTTTCATGCAGCATATATGATCAACATAGTATCAATATAATATTGATGAATGTTTGATAGATAAATATTGTATATATTTTAAACCCTGCATTCTTCAAATAAGTGTATTTACTTCTATTAACATTTGGGAAAATTGTTCATTGTAGTTATTGTTTTTTATATTTAAAAGTTAGAAATTGATCTTTTTAGTTCCACAAATAGATATTTGTAAATATTAGTGTTTTTGCCAAATTTCCTATAAATTAATTATATGCCTTGTACATTTTAGAAAATGTTATTAAATTTCATGTATTTAGGAGAGCACATGAATGCATGAACAGGTTGATCTGCTGCATTTTCTGGCTTTCTATAGTAGGTGCATAAGAATTGAACATCAGAAGAATTAATGTATAAACGTCATCACAAAGATTTTAGAAAATGAGAAGCACTGAATATCACTAAGGCCAAGCCTTGGTATCATGTTACTAAAATAGAAATAGGTTCAAGTCTTGAATTCTGGAAGCCAATCATACTATAGAACTGCATTACTGTATTTAAACGAACATCTACTTAACAGTGTACATGACTAAGTGACGAAAAGTACATCAGAAATACTCTCAGTTCATTCTGTACTGAAATTCAAGTTCAATTTGAACTTCAAGAAAATTATTTTTCCTTAATTTTATCTTTATATTTTTTTAAACTGCATAATTATTATTCTGAACTGTCACTTGCTGTTCAGAAAGTCTTCACTGAATGAAAGGACAACATCTGAGTCGTGTACGCTGTTGGTTTAACACATCTATATTTTAGGACAATCATTTTGCAAAATCATGTGAAATAGAGAGAAACTGAGGAGCATCAAATTGATTTGATTTAGTACTTAGTCTGTTTTCCCTAGGCCTTTTGTAATTCCACAGGCAGCAGAAGGGGAGCAGCAGCTTTTAAAACCTAGGTGACTCCATTTTTCATTCTGATATATTTCTCTGTTCAAGGGCCATTCGGCTTTGGTGGTGTTTATGTAGCATCACTGCTACTTATCCAGGAGTCTGTGACCTTTTCAGTGTACTTGCAAAACAATATCATGTTTCTCTGATATATAAAAGGTGGTGTTGCTGTTCTGCCTAGCCCAACATTGGATTAAGATCAAAATTTCACCTGGATATGTTTTTCTTACAATTTTAAGGAAGTACAATGAAGATGGCAGATATACAGAAGAATCTGAGCAGGAGAGAAAGAGAGAAAATTGTTTAATCTTTTCCCCACCTTCCAATTTCCCTTTACTGACCCTATCATGTTTGTCCCAGCGGCTCAAACCTTGTTAGAACTCTGATTTCTTTGCAACTCATGTAAATCTTTCCTCTATTAACCAGATATGCATGTGTTTTTTAAAAAAGTGTTTGTTGATGAATGCAGTGTGGAATTCAGTTCTTCTTTTTTAATTAATCTATAGTTGTTTACCTAAAAACATATTCCTTGTCTGCATATGTTTAAAACAGGAAATGAGAATGGCAATGCTACAGAATAGTTTCTTCTTTAAAGGACCACATCATTTCCGAAATCTTTGTGTTTAACTATTGCTTTTCTGGAGGGGCAAATGCCCAAACACACATTCCAACTTCATCACGCAAGCTTGCATATTTGCATCAGTTATATTTGCATCATGATGACACCACATATATGTTGCCATTTCTGACACCCTTAAACTTTGTTTCAAATGTCTCAGCTTTTTTTTTTTTTAGAATTTATTTCTCCTTGGTAATATATCTTCTTTCAAAATGATCACAATTACTTTATGGGAAGTATCTTAAAGAAAAAAAAATATGGTACTATACCCCAAAAATATGGTACTAACCTAAGTCTATGAATAATTTTAAAAAAATCACAGGCTGCTCTTCCATTTATTTATTTATAAATTTTATTGGCCACCCATCTTACCATAAGGTAACTCTTGCTTTTTCTTTCCATTTTTTTTAAAGAACACTTATATTTGACAAATCTAAGAGTAATTATTTCTGTCAACATTTCACTTTCTTAACCTAATCTTCCTTGATAGTTATGGTGTTCTAATGTTAAATGGGCTGATAGCTATTTGAACGAACAATGGCTGAACCAGAGGAAGGAAGCAAAGATATTTGATTTCCTGACAAATTCTTCAAGGGACAAACTTATTCATCTCAGATAAGGACCGTCTGATTTTGTGTTTTCCTGGTTCTCCTAGACCTCTAATATGTCTGAAAGGTTAACACGGAATTACATGTCATATCATATCATTTTTGGACGTATAAGTGTAATGACAGTCTGCTGCTATCACTCACCAACAATCTATATATCAGTTCTAATGACGGCAGGAGCAGTACCTGCAGTATTGCACCATTATACAACTAATCACATAATGAGATGGTTCCAGTTCCAGGAGAGTAAATTTACATTTTTGCTTTATGCATTTTTCACTACTGATTTTCTATTCAAATGCAAATGTATGTTATTTGAGAAGTTGATGCTATTATTTTAGGTTTGACTTTTCCATTTATATGTTAAATGAAAGGAATAACCAGACTTATCTATTTCTGTCTTCAGCATTTTTCTTTGAAATAATTATTTAAATAGCCTGACTTTCTTTTCTTGAAGGGTAATATTTGTGTATCCTGTGAAGTATTGTATATCTTGTTGTATTACCTTTATTTAAATGCTGATATGTTTTCAAATTGTGTTTGGTAAACTAAATACATTGTTCTGTGAAAAATAGTGTAATTATAACTGAAATATAACTCTGAGATGTTAATTCTATCATAATAGCAATTCTCCTGAAAGAATATGTGTGCCAGTGTCCTACCTGGGAAAAAACAATTGTATTAGTGACTATTACGCTTCTCAAAGATTGTTATTTCATAATGAGGCTGTATCTAAGCTTTCAGGTATATGCTTATCATCTCCTATTCAATGGTTTATTACTTCTGATATAATAAACTATTATTTTTTTTAGATAAATGTGAAAATCAGGAGTTTTGATTTTTCAGGAAGGAAATAAGTGAGTAATCTGTAACCCAGACATGTTAAAAAGAGAGAGAGAGAACCAAAACAGACTCTTTTGCCTTCCCCTACAAATACTAAGTTTGGTAGCTATTCTTCCGATAATAGGAAAGCCTAAGTCTATTTCATATTTTGAAATGAAATACTTATTCTTTCTGCTGGGAAAAGTTTGGAGTAGGGAGCAGACCAAGTTAGGAGAAACCAGAGTGACATGCTACCACTGAATGAATCAAAAGTGAGGCATTAGCTGAGAAATAACTATGCTTTAACAAAGATGTGTATATTTTGTAGGAAAGTTCAAAGAAAGGGCATCTATTCTTCATAAGATGGCCAAAAAGTCCCCAGAAATCGATGGTGAACAACGGAACGGAAGAGCCAAAAATACTGGTAAGTATAAGAGATCAGCATTGTTTTCTTCAAAACAGATATTTCTTTTATTACCAAAGGTTAACATGGCTATCCTCCTATAATGCTTTTCTGATATGTTAATTTATTGGAAAGTTCCACTGGCACCTTTACAATATATTGCAAAGTTGTATATGTATCATTGTGATATACATCTGAATGCAACTAAACTTATGTTAGGTCAATAATGAGACTATTATATATTATAATTCCTATGCTGCTCTTGAAACGTATTCAGAAGCTTTAAATATTGCAAAATGCAGCTGCATAGGTGTTAGATACTCAATTCATGTAACATCATGACTACGTGAGTTGCAAGTGTGTTTCCAGGAGCCATTCAAGATGCTAGTTGTCACCTTTAAAATCCTTATGGCTTTGGACCAGGTTACCTGGACCAGGTTGTCTTCTCCTAGGTGTTTTTACCCATCCAATTTGGTTCCATAGGATGAGCATGTTAGAGGTCCTGTCAGCCAAGCAATAGCTTGGCTTCTTTGCTGTAGCCCCTGCCTTCTGTAATTTTGTCTCTTCAAACATTAATTTGACCTTGATTCTATTGGCTTTTTGTAAGGCTGTGAAGATCTAATTTTGTGCCCAGGTCTGGGACCCCGAACGTGCATAGGACCCCATTTCCTGGCTATATTATAACTATCAACCTATGTCGATAGTTTTCTTGCTGCTGTGTATATTAATTTTTGTATTATACTGTAATTGCTTAAATTGTTTTATGGTTGTTTACCACACAGTGTCACTTGTTTGAAATGAGTGACAAGCATTTTCTCAAATGAAAGCAGATATGAAGAACTTCATAATTTTTCCAGATCTTTTTTCATTTTTAATTATCTTTAAATTTAGGCTACTCCATTTTGTCACATATAGGATGGCCAAGTAGATTGTCTCACTTGCAGTTCACCAACTCGTTTATCCAATTTAATTTGTACTGAATTAAAACACGATTATTGTTATAACTGACTCCTGAGGAAAAAGGCTTGAGTGATCTCCCCCCCACCCCAATACTTAACTGGAATACTGAATAGATAAGACAAATTATATGTTAAACCTACATTTCCCAATAAGATTACTTAAACCAGTTTTTCAGAGTAATGACACCTAATATAGGACAGGTATTTCAACCCATGTCAACATTTCAGTTTGTTTGTCATATATAGGGTACTGAGCTCTCTGCATTTTGTGTTGAACTTACTTTAAAAAAATAAGATACTTGCATTCAGTTGTTCAATCAAACCAATGCATGGGCACGGTCCAAATTAGCCCAGGAATCAAAGTGATGTTGTGTGATTTATAAATTGAACAAAAGACTGATTGGTTTTCAGTTTTACATTTCTTTCTTCAGAAAAAATTGAGGTTGAAGTGACACCACCCAGTGATGGACCAGTGCAAAATGGAAGTGCTGTTGGTGCAGAAGAGGTATCATTTTTTTCATTCTTGTTTTTTTTCCCCTGTTAAATGTGCTTTGTGCTTTAAACGTTATCCTAGAATTATCAGAGTCTGAAAAATGAAGGCCGTTTGTATTTGTGAACCATAGAAAGATGCATTCTTCTCTTTCTTTTATTTTGGGAATGTGAGGTCACTTTTTGGCATTACAATTCCAAATAATGCAAAGTTACCTTATGGAATCCAGTGCCCTTGGTTCTCACATATTATTCTCTTCAGCTACATCATTCACAAACAGCATGGGCAATGATCAAGGGTAAAGGGCATTGTACTCCAACAATATTTGCAACTTGGGAGTTGAAAATCAGTGCTTTAAATGCAAATTTAATGGAAATTTACCCTTGAGACCTACATGGAAACAGTGCACAGTATCTTTACAAACCAAGTTTATTGGAAGCTATAAACTTACCATTAGGATTATGAGGCTATGTAAAACTAGGATTTAATAATATAGGGCTCTCTGTGAGTATTATCATATTAAATTAATTACTTAAATTATTTAAGTTATTGGGAAAGAGTTCTTATTATCAAAAGAAGGAAAATATACCCTTATTTTTAATGGCTTGGAGATGAATTGTAGCTTCATAGAAGCTTACTGTATATTAATAGTGCACTGCAATATATATACTTTTTAAAAAACATGTTGAACTATTGCATTGTTGCCCAAGTCTGATGTTGTAGCCTAAGAGAGAAATGCGCCCAGCTGGCTTTCATGCCTAAGACAGAACCAGAACTCACAGCTTCCTGATTTCCAGCCTGGTACCTTAACCGCTGGACTAAACTGGCTTTTTCCCCTTGACCCATTCACTCTTCATATCCTTGTTTTGCAGCTTAACCTTTATTCATGCTGTCCATTTGACCAAGGCCACCTTAGTATTATTTTGGACGTTTTTTGTATTCAATCTACATTCATTAATAAGCCATTCATCTTTGACCCTATCTTTTCACCATGCACGCTTATTTATTTATTTATTAAGAAAATTTATATGGTCGCACTCTCGGTGACTCCAGGCAGCTTACAAGGATAAAACACCAATCAAACCCCTACGAATAATGAACAGAACGAGTTCCCTGTTCTGAAGTGCACTAGGCGTCTTAATTAATCTATCAAAGTGAGCAACAGACTTTACGTTAAAATCCCAGAGCTACATTAGTACCTCTTCCCTGCATTGTTCTCATCATTACTCTGTGAGCAAGATAATGTGTCAGTTATGCACTATCTGTGGAATGCTAGGAGCAAGATGTTCTCGAGACATTCCACTACAAATGTCTTACACTCTAGACAAATGGAAAGTTTTTTATTGACTTGCCCTGTTGCTGGGTTACCAGTCCTCAACATGACAAAGCAAAGTCTACTGTCTACAATTGCACACAACTAAAATTAGAATTAATCTGAGAATGTGAGATCCCTGACATTATTGCTGTGTATACATTACTGTGATCAAGAGTAGATGTCCAAGGGCACCACAATATCAGTCTTTCACATGGCTATTGATATTTATTCTCTAGAAAGGCAATCTGTGGTATCCCCAAAGCTCTCTGAGCTTGCTTGTTTTCTTGCAAGTATATCAGTACCTTGAGCATTCATGACATTATCTAGTTTGTGTAATGAAACAGATACAAGAAATCAACCGACTCAGAGAGAGCACCAAGGACCCGTCATTTCAACCCTGATCTATAAATATTCTCCTTTATAAATTGATCTGTATTTAGTAACAGCAGAAACATCAGAGGTTCAAAATAGTCAGATACATTATTATTCTAATGTAAACAAGAAATGTCAGACCACATACAAACATACATATATGTGCGCGCACATGCACATACCACAGACAAGATTTTCCTCCAGCACAACATAGGAATCAATACATCAATCACTGTCTTTTCCTCCTTATCTTTGTTTCCCCCTCCAAATTCTTAGATTCTTAGCCTATTTCTCTCAGCCTTTCCCTCATTTCTTTGATATTTATATAATGATTTCTTTGGCCTGAAAATAATTGATTTCCTCATAACCTGCCTTGGCTTTCTCTGATGACCCGGGGCGTGGCACAAAGGCAACTCAGCCAGATAATAAGTAGAAGTCCCTTTATTAGCTCCAACTTTGCCCCCAATGTCCCGAATACCCTCCGTTCTGGAGAAAAACTCTCCCAGGAACCTGCAACAGCCTTTAGCTGCAGATATTCCAATCCAAAGCAGTGTAAACAGAAAACTTTAAACTACAAATCCAACAAAGCAAGATAAGGTAATAAATCCGGCAGAGCAAGAGAAGAAGTTCCAGAAGTGAAGTAACACAGCAGTAAATCCAACCAGTTTGGAGGATGCCAAGAACTCAGATAACAGAAGCCAACATTAGATAAACTCAACATTTGTTCCCGACAAATGGCCCTCCCAACCGGTTCTCCTTTAAACTCCCTCCCCAGTTGTGCCTTGTGAAGGAAATCAGGGCCCTTTCTTCCCTTGTAAGCCATTCAACCCACGTTGCTCTCTTCTCCATTCTTCCCTGCGTGTCTTAGGATGAAGAGGGGGTGGGCCTTGGTGTTCCTCTGAACCACCTCTCCCTTGTTCTACCTCTTCCCTGCTCTGCCCAGCCTGACTTTGCCCTTCCCAAAGGTGGTGCGTGAACCACTTTGCTGATCCAACAAGGATATTTTTGTCTTCACTTCACATAAAACTTGGACCGATGAAAATTTTTGTGAAAGCAATGGACGAGGATAGTGAAGATTTTCATTATTTGAGACAGATGTTTCCTAGAATAACTGAGGCCAAGATTAAGGAAGGCATTTTTATTGGTCTACAAATCAGTTCTGTGACAAGCAGTTTGAAGATCAGTTAGTGGAGCCAGAGAAAATGGAAAGCAAGGATGTTATTCAGAATTTTCTTGGCAACTACACAGCATCAAACTACATAGAGATGATTGACAATCTTCATAGCGTACAGGACCATGAAGTATAACATGTCACTGAAGATTCATTGTCCACATTCACACTTGGATGATTCACACGAGCATCCGAATTGCAAGGACATAATTACATGGGCAGGGCGACAGTTATACGTTTGAATTTAGGTTGTAACTGACTTTTTGGGATGCCATTGTTAATTTGAGTTATCATTAGACAAACAATTATTAGTCAAGGAATTACTGATGCCTCTTGACTATTTAATTCTACTTGGCTTTGGCTTCTAGATATATTTCTTTTCCATAAAAATCTTTCCACTGAAATTATTATGAAATTCCAGCTAGAAAGGATTTGTGTATCCCTCTGATCAACAACCTGATTATCTATCACCATTGATGTTAATTTTACAAAACCATCACAAGAAATCATTGCCTGCCATATAAACAAACAGTGACAAACCAATTTATCTTGCAGATGTTGAATAATTATTCAGGCCTCACAGATTCCCAACAATTTATTTTAGCATTGAGAGTTTATCCCAAATAACTAATTTATGTCATGGTTTTCAGTGATTTCCGTAATAGGATCAACTTTCTATTTTCTTGCAACTCAAGAGATTAGTAGGAACCTAGACAATTTCTGAATATTAAAGCAATTCTTCAGAACATTCTTAAATTCCATCATGGTCAGCAATAGAAAAGGTCATTTAGATTGTTATGCAGTAACTACACACGAGACTGAACACCGTAAAGGCAATGCCTTAAGCATTGGCACAGTTAAAAATCAAAAGTATAACTGGAGAGCAAGTGAAGAATTGATTTGATATTACTGCTTGCCATTGTGGAATTCTGCCCAAAGGCACCTTGTATGCTAACAGGAATTTGTTCCAGCTGCCAAAATGTAGACTTTTTAGGCTACATCAATAGAGCTATAGCATCAAAATCATAAGAAATAATAGTTCTGCTCTATACTGCACTGCTCAGACCACTCTGATATACTGTGTCTAATTCTGGTCACCACAATACAGGAAGAATGCTGAAGATCTGGAAAGTATGAAGATAAGAATAACAAAGAGGGTAAAGATCTTGGAGACTGAGATCTTTGGGAGTAAGGAGAACAAATATAATGTTTTTTTTAAAAAAAACCTAGATTAAATAGACAAATTGCAATCCTGGTTAATGTTTAATGGATTTTTTTTGACTAGGACTGGATGACAATGTTTTAAGGGCTTGTTTATAGATGAGTTATAAGAGCTGTGGTGGTGCAGAGGTTAGAATGAAGTATTGCAGATTAATTCTGCCAACTGCCAGGAATTCGATCCTGAGGGGCTCAAGTTTGACTCAGCCTTCCATCCTTCCGAGGTTGGTAAAATGAGGAGCCAAATTGTTGGGGACAATTATGCTGACTCTGTAAATCACTTAGAGATTATTGTAA
Source organism: Pseudonaja textilis (assembly GCF_049901715.1). NCBI lineage: Eukaryota > Metazoa > Chordata > Lepidosauria > Squamata > Elapidae > Pseudonaja > Pseudonaja textilis. Next base: position 182,780,252 of record NC_141991.1, read on the forward strand.
AATGCTGGGAAAAGCTATATAAGTCTAAGTGCTATTGCTATATGGGAAAGAGGTTTGTTGCATTTTAAGTTTATCTGATTGATTAAAACAGTTACATTGTTACCTTTGACATATTTATTACATTTTTACTGATTAGATTTAAATAGTGAGGTTTGGGGGATTTGTTTAAAAATAAAAAAATGAGACAAATATAAAAGAAGATTTCAAGTGTTTGGGTTTTCTTTAGAATCAGGTTTATAATAGATATGTGGTTATTTCTGGAAACTCTTAATAGACTTTTGCTGATTAAGATGGATGATAAGGCTTTAAAGATTTGTTTATAGAGAATGAGGTGATATATGGGATGAAGAGATTTTAAGCGTGGTGATAAGAGATGTTAAACAACATTTAAGAGATGTTATTTATGCTTGCTGGAATAAAGAGGGAAGTTTTTTTTCTTTCAACCTGTTTTATCTTTCAAAGTTGCAATTAGTTTTATATTTATAAGGGAATCTCTAATTTTAAAAAAAGGAATAAACAAAAAACTTGATTTTATAAAGTTACAAATGGTCAAGGTCCAGAAATAAGATTTTGAAATTAATTATAAGAACACTTCTTATAAGAATTTTCCATGGGAAAATACTTTTAGTTCTTTGAAAAAAAGATGATAGGATACGACTTTAAAGGTTCTAGACCAGGGGTGTCAAAACTCGCAGCATCACATTGTTGTGTAATGTATCACGATTTTTTTCTCTTCACCAAAATGCGGGTGGCCAGCATGTGACTCATCCAGCCTACAGGCCGTGAGTTTGACACCCTTGTTCTAGAGGGAACAAATCTAGAAGATACTAAAAATTACAAATAAAGGAGAAGAACTTTGACTTACTTATACAGAATAACATTGATTGGACATAATAAGAATATATTTGAACAATGGACCCAGAAGGTAACTTTAGGAGTGTTTGTCTCTATAGATAGATTATGTTTAAATGATGTTGTACAAGAGGAACAAGTTTTACTGGACAAGACTGAGGCTGATCTGAAAGTGAATTTAAAAATGACAGGTTACATATTGACAAAGATGCTACACTGGAGCTACAACAAAATAATGTTTTAATTAAAAAGGACATACAAACCACAAACCAAGAGGATGACCTGGATAACTTTCCAGATTGGCCTTACAAAAGAGACTTGTTAAAGCTTTGAAGAATCTTGTGAGAAGGGACAAAGAAAAAATTACAAAAAAACCAAGTTCTAGGATATTATTTGAAGGGGTTAAACAATAAGATTGTTGGAGGTGAAATGAAGGAATATAAGAATGGTTTATTTCATCTGTTTAAAATAAATATGTTATCTCTGGTAACCCTTAATGGAGGATTTTTACTGATCAGGACTGAAATGACAAGGTTTTAGAGATTTGTTTATAAATAAGAGATGAATTATTGAAATAAGAAACAATTTGTTGACTTTAAGAGAAGGTGAGATTCAAAATTAGCTGAATTATTTTCGCTTCTGACTTTCCTAAAAATAATCAACTTCATATTCTCATCTCCTCATACTCAGGCATGTTCCTTTTTTATCAGTTTCTATGGAAACTAGCAAGGAAAGAAAAATATGTGTTCCTCACATCACAAAGATAATGTTAAGTAAAAGAAACAGGCAGCCTATTCTAACAAGGAAGCAAGGCTTTCATGATGTGCTTTATGATCATTACGTATGTTATTGAACAACTGTTATTCAGTAGGGCCCTGGCACACCAGAGTGTTGATTAGTTTATATCAGTAAAAGTTCTTGTAGAAAGTGTCTCTACATTCATATTTGACCTCTTTTACCAAAGCAACCTAAACTTTATTAAATTTTGTCTAGGCAGTTGTGTTTGTGTGATTCTGTGCATACAATATAGTGCTAAAATCAGCTTTTGAGGGGGTGTTGGAGTAGAAAATATACATTTAAATGGATGAAATTCAGAGGTCATTAGTCTTAGCTGGAGTATTATGACTCTTATAAGGCCTGTCACATTGGCATTAAATTTCTTTTAGCAGCATAATAGCCATTTTTTGGTTTAAAAGGATAAACAGAAGAGCAAACTGTGCTTATGTAATTTATTTCAATCTGTACTTAATGCCATACTATAATTAGTTTCAATGAAGAGGAAATCAGTTTTCCGTCTAGGTTTTTAATGGAGTTAATAGGTTGGATTCTGTTCTTTAACTCCTTTTCCTTTGTGTGCACAGTGAATCTGTCACTCAAAACTGAAATGACTGCAATTAAAGAGTTATGTGTATTATCTCAGCCAATTGATATCTCACAGGTGTTCCAAAAAATAGATCAGTTTTCTCCTTCAGGAGAGAAAAAAAGAATATCTTGCAATACAGCCATGGGCTTATCTACATTGAAGAAAGGAGTAACAACTGTTTTATTTTGTGGAAAAGACCAGTGAATTAAAGTTTGATTTCTCCCTGCTCTCAAGCTCTGACCACCAGCTTTGTTGTATTTAGGAAGAAATATTATTAAGTCCTATATTGCCTGGGAATAGTCTATTTTTCTCAATCTACTCCTGCTCTAGGAACAAACTGGATCAAAATATATCTCAGAGGATCCCAGAGTAAATAAGGTTATTTCTGGAGTTACAAAACTGGACATCAAGCCATTATAATGTTTATACATCTCTAGCACATTATCCATGTAAATAGTGCATCATCATTTGTACTCTGTAGTCCTGGAAGTTAGGTTTATCTGTTTTAATACATTGGTATGAAAGTTATGACTGCATAGCGACTCTTGTTGAATCACTGAAGCCCAAATAGAAAATATAATCTGCACAGTTTATATAAACTTTTTTGCATTTGTCTGGTTTTTATCAAAGTAAGCTACTTTCAGATATTATTCCCCATGTTGAATTTAGCATACTAAATACATATATGTACATGTGACTTTGAGAAAAGCATATAGTGGGCAGAAAGGAAAAGAAATACAACATTTTTCTCTCCATTAAATTTTTTCGCAAATATATTTAAGTTGAGTAGGATGTACAGTTTTCATGTCTGAAAGGATAAATGTAGTAGTACAGCGATATAATTTTGGAGAATTGATTCATACATTCCATTACTGTTCTTATATCATGAGAAAGTCTGGAAAATAATTGTTAAATATAATGCACAGTATAAAGTACAATTTGAGTAGTTTTCCAAGCATACAGACAAATGGATTCTGTGTTTGGAACAAGTACAGAATCAGTGATAGAAACTCGTTTTTATATTTTTGCAAAATAAATATTTTAGAGAATATTGAACATAAAATGTAAGATGTACCATAATCTTAGATAAAGTTTTATTCCACCGTTTCCATAACAGCAAAAAGTGCTTTGGAAAGCCAACAATAAGACAAGAGCATCTGATTTATATAGAATCCTAGAAGAAGTTTGAAGTTTGACTTTATTAATCATTTAGTCCAACTTATGGAGATGGCCTTGAAGAAGGAATTCAACAACCATTATGTAAAAAAATCAGCTTAGTGTAGGATATAAAGGAAGGAGGGAGGAAAAAAAATGAAGATTGCCAAGTCTTGATTCAAGATTCTGTTATAACACCCTATAACAATAAAGTTCCAGTGTCTTTTGTGGTGTTTATTTCCAGATTTGGTCTATGTTGCAAGGCAGATATTTCCCTCCCCACTTACATTGATGAACACAGATAGCATATACACAAATACCTCAATAAGCAAAATTCTCCTTCAAAATCTGGTATACATTTTATGGCATTGCTGGATATATTTTTTCTTCAGTTTATTTTATTTTTTCCCAACAGCAATTGAAGGCAGCTTGTTGTAGACTTCCTTTAAATTAAAAAAAATACATTTTTCATTTAAATTAATATTGTCTCTTTTCCCCCACAGGAAGATGAGGACGATGGTCAGCCCCTCAGCCTAGCCTGGCCTGATACGCCCCGGAAACAGCTTACGTATCTGGTTATTTTGCCTATCGTTTTTCCATTATGGGTGACTCTACCTGATGTTAGAAATCCAGTGAGAATGACTGTTTTAACTTTTATACATGAATTGAAGTGTAAAGTATGTTTGTAAAGGACAGATCTAGCCTTGATACTATTATTGCGCATATGTACATAAGTTCATTTTCAGCTTTCATTAGATTGCTTGGGAGAGAAAATACTTGATTAAAAAAAATATCATGATAAATGACATTTGCCTTGAGCTTTTGGAGGCCTTGCCTGGCAGACAATAACAGTGAATACATTGCCATTTACCTGTATAAATATTTAATGGCAACCTATAAAATATTGTATTAATAGTCCTTTTATGTTTGTCTGCATGCCTGCTTCTTTAGATGTCTATTAGACTTCATATGCAGAAGAAATTTTCTCCCTGGACTATGAGACACCCAACAATTTTTCCATCAACAGCAAATCTAAAGCTTCTGCTATAATTTAACATTACTTTAAATCCTAACAAGATCCAAGCTCCTTTCAGAGTCATTGATTTCAAAAGGCAAGTTTGGAATAAATGGTCTTCCAGAGTAGGCAAAAGACCTCTTAGGTGTCTTGAACTTAGATTCCCTTCTTCAGCTTCCCTCTCAGATCACCCAGAGCAAGATTGGGTTCTGTTTTATTCATCAAATTTGTATAGCTTTCCATCTCACAAAAAGGTGACTCTGGGCAACATGCAGCAAGCAATAAAAAAACTAATGTATAAACAACAAATATAAAGATATAAACATCTAAAGTGAAAGAAAAATGTTATAAAAACAAATATACAAACCCTAAGCAAAGAGAGAAGAAAAATGGCCACCTTAGCAATGGAGCTATTGAAGCATGTCTTTGGATTCCTGGGATCCCCAAGTTTGATAACATAACTAGGTCTTGAGGGACTTCCGGAATATCAAAAGGGATGGAGCTAATCTAATTTGGGAGGCAGGGTTGTATCATAAGGTGAGCACCATGGCAGAGAAGACATGTCCCCTGGAACACACAAAATGTATTTCCCTTAACTTCTCCTAACATGTCTTTTCTACCAGATCTAATAGGACAGGCTGATGTAAGCGGATCCCTCAGATAGTCTGATCATGGAGAGTCTCGCAAGCTCCATTTTCGGCTGCAACGGCCTCCTGCAGCACTCTGCTAGTGAAAATGGAGCTCGGGAATCTCCGCTTTCACTGGCAGAGGGACTGCAGGTCAGTCCTTCCCTTTTCCAGGTCAGCTCCGTGGGCTAGATCCAGCCCATGGGCCTTGAGTTTGACTCCCCCGGGCTAGATGCATCACTTTTTATTGGGGCATTTAAAAAGTCCTTGAGCTACATGCTCTTTTATTGCTCTGTCTACAGACTTTTATCCATTCTGTCTAGAAATAATTACCTATTACTTATATTTGTCGTTCTCCCCATCTAAGCATTGTTCAGATATATCTTCCTGGGTTGCCCGATTTTGTGCCTCTCTCTGCACCATTCATCTTTACTCAAGTATGAAAAATTACATTAATTGTTCTTATTTTAAGCTTCCATTTTTCCTTTCAATTTGTATCTTATTGTTGGCTTTGTGATTATACAGTAATAAAGATTGGAATTGAACATGAATTTGATTTCAATAGGTAAAAACAAAGAAAGAAATCACGTTTGGCACAAGTAGTCACAAAACTTGGCAACTCTCGCTGACTTTTTGTAAGTGATTTGGTAATAGAGGAAACAAGGGGTATATAATCACATCAAATTATTCTCGACAGCAGCAGGGGAAAATGTGAATTCCATATTGTGAATCATTACAAAAAGGATCAAAACTAAAGTTGCCTAAATTTTATCAACATGGAAGAGTTCCAGTTGTCAGAACTGTGTTTTAAGGGGGAACCAGTGTTTTAGAACAAAAAAGCTAATAAGAAATAGAATGATAAATATAAATGCTAGTTTATGTCCTTTCCTGAAGTTATATGGATTTCTCATTTTTTGACAAAATAGTTCAAAACCGAATGAAAAGGATTTTGCTTTTAGTTACTGAATGCAATCATAGCATTCATAATTTTATAGAGCTGTTAAGTAGAGAAACTTACCTTTCCTCTGTCTATCATAGCAGCATAGGAAACTGAATTTTATCTAATGCATGCAATCCCAAATAATATAGTACTTTTTTATGAATGGGATCCATGTTAATTTGATGAAATTTGGTTTGAAATTGATAAACCCAACCACACTGTATTGTATATGCTATGTTCAAGGGGAAAGGCTTATGATATTACAGAATGTGTACACTTAACATTTTTATTATTATTCTCTTTCAGCCATCCAAAAAGTTTTTCCCTTTCACATTTTTTGGATCCATCACTTGGATAGCTGTATTTTCTTATCTAATGGTCTGGTGGGCACACCAGGTGAGCTATTTGTTGGATTTGCTCTTACGTTTTGGTTTATATTTAATTAATTGCATTGATTGATTCAATATTGAACATTATTTTTGAATGTAAGTTGCCTAGAGTCACTTAGATTGGGTGGCCTCCAAATTTCATAAACGAATAAAAATTGCAGTTTAAATATTTCACTAGGTGATATGCTAATGCATTTTCTCCAATGGCATTTTAAAAGTAAAGCTTTTTACTGATTTTAGCTTTCCATCTTGATAATTGGGAGTGACACACACACACAGGGAATGGGGATGTCAGGACTGAGAGCTGAAGTGGTTTCAAAACTACATTTTGCAATCCAAAATAAATTTCCAGAGTCTCCTATAGTATGAGGAAAAACCAAACAATGAAATTCAGCTGTCTAACTAAATTAAACATTATAATGGTAAGAAATCTCATTATCAAAATAAAATTAAAAGATCATAATTTTCATTTAACAAATGTCTCACTTAACAACAGAAATGTTGGGCTCAATTGAAATCGTAAGTTGAGGACTGCCTGTATTTTGCAAAATGATTTCAGTAGTTCTTTCTCTATTTAGGTTGGAGAGACCATCGGGATCAGTGAAGAAATCATGGGTTTGACCATCTTGGCTGCTGGCACCTCCATCCCTGACCTAATCACCAGTGTCATTGTGGCACGAAAAGGACTAGGGGACATGGCAGTCTCCAGTTCTGTAGGAAGTAACATCTTTGACATCACCGTGGGGTAAGTACTATTGCAAAGTCATCTCCTTATGTATTTCGTTCCTTTACTTTTTACTTCCAGGTAGTCAAGATTATAAATCAAGAAGTCTAAGGCTTTGAAGCACGTTACTTTGGTCAGCAGGGATACATTGAAATAAGGGAATGCACACAGGTTCTCTGTTAAACTACATAAACTTTGATAGTTACAGCTGCTTGAGCTTTACACACTGAGAAATGTAAACTTGCTCTCTTGTGCTCTTGCTCAGCTACAAAAGTGTTAATGCACAGAGCTGGGGAAGACGTGAGTACTCAGCAGATGTTGATGGAAGCATGACAACTGGAGATCTTCTGACAGAATCCTATATAGCCTGGCCTTTTATTCTCTGCTGGTGGTATTCTACCTTGCATTACCTCACCTGTTGTTTCGTTGAAGGTTAGGTTGCTAAGTCAAACATGCCTTTTTGTACAGCAGTTAACTTTCTTACTTCTAGTTGCTTAATGGAAGAGTCAATTGGAGACAAACAATCCCACTAATATCCAAGCACTTACAGGTGATAAGCAGCACAACAGATGTGTTAGATGAGTGAGGCATCCCCAGGACTTCATTCAGGACTTGTTATAGCCCCCAAAGTGGCTTTTAAAGGAAGAGCCATAACTAACTAGGGCTATTGCATCTGACTCTTATAAATTTATTTAAATATTAATCAAGAAATAGTAAAATGTTAATGCCTCATCTCTGCTTCAAATTCTGAAAGAGCTATCCCATTTTTTAGTCTTTCTTCTTGTTTTGGAGAGAGGGAGGGAGAGAGAGAGTGTGTGTGTGTTAATGAGTTACACAGACCTCCACCTTCTCCTTTTGTACATTTTGTTCCCTTCATTTCCATTATGGTTGATCAAATTTTATCTGAATTTTTAAATGTATGGTTCTTAGTTATTGCTTTAATGTTTTATGTGGTATTTTATACACTTTATATGGTATTTTTACTGAATGACTGTAAGCCAACTGTAGTCAGCTTGGCAAGATGGGCAGCAAAGAAATTTAATATACATACGTACGTACGTACATACATACATACATACATATATTATAAAATAAAGGCATAAATAAATAAGGTAAACCATGAGGCTGCTGGGAATTATAGTTTGCTTTATCTGAAAGACTGCATATTTCCTGCCCTTGCTTCAGACAAGGATAACCTTACTGTATTACCTAACCACAGTAATAGAAATTGCATTGAAATATGTTTCTATCTGCCAGAACCCAACGGCTTTTTAGCCTAAGAATAAGAAAGTTGATCATTTCAATGCTTTTCTATAGGTTGGAATGTCCTTTTAACTTATCTGCTGCAAACATATTGTAACGATCCATATGTGTGTGTGTGTGTGTGTGTTTATATGTATATATCACTTCACTCTCCAATTAGCAGCAAAACTAGCTTTTACTGGCATTTTTTTTTTCTTCAACAGCCTTCCTCTGCCGTGGTTCATCTATGCTATAATTAACAACTTCTCCCCAGTGGAAGTAAGCAGCAATGGGCTATTCTGTGCTATTGTTCTTCTCTTCATCATGCTTCTCTTTGTCATCCTCTCTATTGCATTCTGCAAATGGAAGATGAACAAATTCCTAGGTTTCATCATGTTCGGGCTCTATTTTATATTCCTGATTGTCAGCGTCCTTCTGGAAGACAGGATTATTGTATGCCCCGTGTCCATCTAATAGGAAGGAAATACTCCTTTGGGAACAACAATCAACCAGACAACAACTGAAGGGAGAAAAAAACTAGAAACAAACTCTATCTTTAGAACTGTCCAACTTAAAACAATAGAAAAAAAGAGGAACTGAAATTACACATGGACAAATGCAACTGATGCAGTAGCTGCCACCAAACAAAAATGATGCGCAGAGTGAAAACTCACAGCTTTAAATATGCTCCAAGAAGCGTTCATTTGTTGGAGATATGGTACAACTGTTGTTTATAAGTATATTTAACTTCTTGCATGGGCTCTGTTTAGGATCTAGTTCCATGCATGTCTTTCAATCTATCTGTAATATTACAGATATATGTATATCAAAAAGAGAGAGCTGCATCTATAAATAGAAACAAATATTATCTATCTTTGGAAACAGCAATTCCTACTTAAAATTGTACATATTCATTTTAAGCTGATAGAAGACTTATTCAGCACCGGCAGCAGAAGCAATATGACAAACAAGGTTGTGGAAAGATGCAGTTTGTACATCACACATTTGAGGCTCTTGAAGAATTTTAGAACTGAGTTAATGAAAACTGAGAAATGGTAACCAACAAGGTTATCGTGATGGATCCAGTAACATTACTCACAAATTATGAGGGTGAGATTTATTTATTATCTATCATCTATATCTACATATCTTCTATCTATTTATCACCTATCCTTAGCAGTTCACAAAGATAAAAGACATATTTACAATTAAAGCATCCCCAGTGGATTAACATTCAGATATGTTCATGTATTTTCAGATGACATTGTATCACTGTAACATATGACTATGTATAGAAGAAAAAGGAACTTTCCCAAATCAGATGAGAGAGGTTTTTGTACTTCCATGTGTACAATCCTTTTCAGCAGCTTGTAAAATAAGTTGCACATCATGAGGGATCAGAAAATCAAGCAATGTTCCTGCCTGCCTTCATCTGTAAGCTTTAGCCTTACAGATATTTGCTGACTGGTTTAGGGCTTGCTGGAAAGGCCTTTGTTGTTCTGCAGTTTGCTCTCTTTCTCTATAGCCTGATCGTATCAGAAGGACATCTGAGATGCTTACTGAGAAAATCTTCATTTAAGGATGTTGATGTCTCTTCTACAGCTACTAAGTGCAGCAATACTGTAATAATACTAAATCATTTTAAATATTGTTTGCTTTGTCATCCCTAAGAGGCTATGTAGCTTTGAAAATAGAGTTTTAAAACTGCCGGGTGAACGGGTGGCAGAGGCGCAAAACTGAATGTATTCTGTGGGTTTTCTTTTGTTACTTGCAAAAGCTTTGCGGTTTCATTTTTATTGTCTCTAAAGCTTTGGAAATGTGTGGGAAAGTGGAACTGCTGAACTGAAATTAAGAGTTTTCCAAGGCTGCTGGAAAGTATTGAATGCAGCTCTGATTGTTAGATCAACAAATAAAATTATGTCCTGCTCCTCTGGAAACGTCAGGAAGAGAAGCACTTCCAGCATCATAGAAAACCAAATAAGGTTTGGTGTTTCTGTGACCTTGCATTAACTAGAATGGCTGAAACAGCAACTGTCTGCAAACAATGGGCAACAGTTATCTGTGCTGTATTCTTGATCTTGTTAAAATGTAGTGCAATTCCTATGAGTCACCCACCCAGCACCAGCGTTCATCATGTCTTGGGTCCATCCACTCATAATAGAAATTTGGCCCCTCACATCTTTGGAAAATTGCTTCAATGTTTTTTGCTATTTTGTCTGTCTTGTACTTGCACTTTCGCTCTCTACAGCACTTTTTAAAAACCTTTCATTGTATTCCATGTATAAAGATGTGGATAGCAACATCTAGGCACTTCTTAGAAAAATCAAGTATACATAAAACAAGTATGTCTATTTAAAAAAAAAAAAGATTGTGGGTGTTGAAATAATTAAGAAAGTTACCACAATAATTATTGTAACAATCTGCTGTCTCTTCCTTGGATGGGTGTAATGGTTGAGCTAATTGATTGATTGATTGACTGATTGACTGACTGACTGACTGAGGAATGGATGGAATAAGATAACTCCATCCCAACCTTGGGCATCTTATTACATGAAACAGTTAAAAATACAGAAATCCTGCAGAAAAAAAATGTCCAGAAGGGTTCCACAACCACTCCAATCCAAGGACTGGGGCACTGGCCAAGGTTTAAATTCTTCATTCAGTAGAGTCAGGGTGGGGCCATACAGATTTCCAGGGGAACCTTATTCCACAGGGTAGACACTATGTGTCTTTTCAGATGATGCTATCTAATTGATGGCACCTAAGGCATGCCGTCCAATTGTATAAGACAGGTGGACGCTACAGAAGTAGATGGCCTCTGAAATAATCAACCCTTATGCCATAAAGGTGAATCAGGACCTGTAAGTTACCTGGAGATTTGAGATGTGGAACTGAGAATCACCGGCACTCTGAAGGTGCCTGATGACAAACCAATAGATATTCTTGTAATGTCTGGTAGAGCTGAGTTGTGATGAGTTTTATCTGGTTTTGGCTTACCGTGATGTGTGAAATCAGTCATGGTTTATAGCTTATTGTGTTTGTGCAAATCCAGCCTAAGCCATGGTCAATAAAGAAAAGGATTCTCTATTTGTTCATCATAAGCCCTAGAATTGTAACCTGAAATTGTATGCCTTCTTCTTTCTGGCAATGAATTTTAAATGCAGCCTTATCATAGGCATGTTGATATTTTTCCCTGATATTTTAAGATTTACTTGGGTCCTTTTCTCTCTCTCAACATCTGTCTGAATGTACAAAAGAAGTATCATTATGTTGTTTATAAGTATTTAGACTAGGATTTAAAAAACTAATGGAACCAGCATCCAATTAGGTTTCTCATACTACAGCCACAAATGCTAATGAAAACCCTTTTAGACATCTTTAAATAACTTCTTGAGTCCTGACGTGGTCAACCCTATTTAGATTCTCAAGACTTTCAAATAACTTTTTTCTCATGTAGAATTCTTATTTAAAGCAATGAATCAGTAAGGAAACCTTGGAATTTTGCTCACAGATTTTTCTCTGTGAGGTAATGCTGGCGGCAGCCTAATCATACTGAACTGGGAGCAAGCCCCATTAAATATATGAAACTCACTTCTGGTTTACTCTCTAGTTAAGTTTAAAAAAAATAATCCAGTTTTTAGCTTAGACAGGGCTAATGGAGCAAAATAGCTTTCCAAAAAATAGCTTTTTTCTTTCGTCAGCCCCCTTTGCTGACAAAAGAACCACATTTACTAATGAATATAACATTACTGTAGCTGAAGGCATATAGATATACCTCCACACACCTATACACATATATTGTTTTTTATTCCATAGCTGTGGTGAGTTTTGCTGCACACTTATGCCTACCATGAAAAAAAAATGTGCAAAATATAAGTAGCTTCCGTGGCCAGAAGCCAAAGGCTTTAATTTCTTATATTCACGCACAACCAGGAGAAACTTCAGAAGCAAAAGGGTGGCGATGACTAAGAATGTGGGCTGCATGTCATAGAAAGGAAGGCTGGAGAAACACGGCACATTGGCAAATCAGTGAGCTTTGCAAAAAAAAACACCATTTGTGGAGACAACTGTGCAGGAAGCTGTGGGGTGGGTGGTTCTACGGAAAGGAACACTGGCATTTGGAAGAGGCAGAAAACCTTCACGGGAACAAACCGCTCCAACACATTGCTAGAGTCTCCATGTAGGAGAGTGTCCTTCATTAACTGCTGTTCCTTCCATTGCTTAGTTTCTATGGCTTTGATATTCCTAGCTGTTTCAGGGATACTTTCCTGAAGAACTAAAAGTCCTGAAACCAAACAGTTGGGTGGGGACTTAAAACTGGCACAACTATTGCCCAGATACACAACTGCCACGCAGATAATAGAGGCATGCAAACTCTCACACGAAAATTATTTACTTCCTGCTCTGTGTATTTATCTGATTAAACTTTTGCCACCTCCTCCCTGGTTTTAAACCTGAATTGGTGTGGCTGCCTTTGGCTGATCTGAGAAGCAGCTAAGCAGGTATTAGGTTTAGCCAGTGCTTCGATGAGAGGTCAGCTTTGGTGAAAGAGCCACTTGGCCTAGCTTCTAACTTGGTGTTCCCCCAGTGTTGAAAGCGGGGCACATTGTTATCCAGCAATGGCAACATCGTGGATTTATCGTGTTTTACCTAGGCCCTTTTTTTTAATCAAAAGGAAAATATGCATTTATTTAGTGAAATTCTGAGAAGAGAGCTCTCGGTGTCCAATGGTAACAAAGAAACCTGGGGAATGCAACCTGCTGTCAGGACTCCAACAAATCCACCCCCATTCAAATCATAAGTCTTTAGCCACATCTTTCAGAGAAAATAAAATTGATTTATTAGAAGTGGCCATGTTGCTGTTAGCTGGATGCACCCGATACTAAAATATATCAGTCATTTCCCCCCACCCCCTGGATGTATATTCTCCAGTGGGATGCATCCATAGCCAAGAGTCATCAATCATGCTCTCCAGTAATATTCTTGCACTCTAACATCTTTGGGCTGCCAGGTGATTATCTAGGTACTTAAGGAATGCACTGTTCCCCCCCCCTCCACACTCCCTTTTTCTGGCAGCTAAAAAGATACTCCTTTGGCCTTTTTAGCTGCCACCTGCCTTTAGGAATTCCAAGTAGTTGTGTTTTCCCTGGAAATTAGCTTGAGTTATTCAGTTCAGTTCCTCAGGGCGTGTAAATTCTCCCACTCCTTGTGCCTAGAATCCTTTACTCTTCCTCAAGCCATTAAGAAGCCATTAAGAAACATTAATGAAAGAAGAACTGTGGTTCAATATTATTCCCACCAACAAGTTATATCAGAGATACCGAGTCACACCTAGTATTCCTAAGGAAAGATGTTTGTGATATGTCCTGTGTGGATGACCTTGGAAGGTGTGGGAAAGAGATGCTGCCTAGGAAACTATCAGAGAAGAGAAGCAGGAGCCTCCAGTAGCTTAATGGTCAGAGAAAGAAACTTAGAAAGGAATCGCCCTAATGCCGGGGTCTCCAAACTTGGCAACTTTAAGACTTGTAGACTTCAACCAGCTGGCTGAGGAATTCTGAGAGTTGAAGTCCACAAGTCTTACAGTTGCCAAAGTTGGAGACCTCTGCCCTAATGGATCGAGCTGTTAAATGTGGTGGCAGGATGCTTGTATTCTCAGGCTTGCAAGATTCTGTTAACCTCGCCTTACAATAAAGTAGAATTAGTTCATCTAGCTATGTTTCCTGTCTGGTTTACCTGATCTGACATGATGGAAAACGAACATGAGATTTTCTGCACCTGGAAAGTATGTGTAGCATTTGTTAATGAGGCCCTTTGAAATGAGTTTGAACCAGTTCTCATTGCTCTAACATTCCAGAATATATGGATGATTGAGTTGATTAACTCAGTATTTGGTCATAATCCTGTGCATCATTACATTAGAGTAATAAGCAAAGAAGAATTTACTTTGCATCACTTGCAGTGTCAGACATCCAAAGTCTAGGATTAATTTTAACTAATTTAAGAAATCAGTCTCAGAAGTTGTTTGGTTACATTTTAATACCAGGACAATCTGTAGACAATTGTTTTTTTAACTGCCTCGCTGAATCAAATAAAAAATGAAAAGAGAATTTAAAGGGATTTTCTGAAAAGCTTCCATGGGCAATCCCCAAATATCATTGATTTTTTAGTTTGAATAAAACTGCTTGCATCCCAGTTGAAATCATACATGCATACATACACAAACATATACACACATACATAATTATATTATTCCAGAAGTTGGGCTGGAATAATAATTTGTGTTGTAAGAGAAAAATATCATTGCCATTGGATCTCTGCACGTACAATCTATTTCTTCTTGTTATATTTTGAGTATAGAGAAGCAACATAATTTGAACTATTTTATTTCTGAATTCAGACTAGTGCTTCAAATAAACGTGTGTTTGTGTGGTTTTAATTTCAGAACCAGCAGGGGTCATCTTTAATCACTGTTAAAATAATTTAAAGCATTGCATCTCTATTCTTAAAATTAGTAGAAAATTCTCACAAATACCCTGTGGATTTCATTGGAAGGACCACTTCACAGGGTCAATAAAGATGAAACATGCCTGATGAAACATTGAAAATGACAATCTTAAAGCCCAAGGGAATTTAATTTTAAGGGAAAATATTCATTTGAAGCTATGGATTGTTGGTTAATATATTAAGATAACAAAATGTATGCTATCCCGATACGGATTTTATTATGTGTGTTTATTGTTAGATATTGTATGAAAATAATCAGGGGTGGGATTCAAATTTTTAACAACTGGTTCTGTGGGCATGGCTTAGGTGGTGGGCGTGGCTTAGTCATGTGACTGGGTGGACCTGGCTTGGTGGTCATGTTATTGGCTGTGTGTGGTCAACTCAATATCACTCACATCAAGGCACACATCTCCTTGCCTGGCCTCTCATGACTGTGGGGATGCTGTAACAGTCATAAGTGTGAAAAATGGTCATGTCACTTTTTTCAGTGCCACTGTAACTTTAAATGGTCACTCCACACAAACAAAGTACCAGCAAAGGAGGGGAAAAAAAAACTCCAGATAAGTTCCTGAGACAGGAAATCTAGTCCTGCCAAGAATGTAATAAGGGTTAACCGAGAGGCAATTTCTGTAAGCAACACCAGAATGTTTCCTTCCTGCCTTCCTTACAGGATTAGGCCAGTAATTTCTTCTAACAACTGGTTCTCCGAACTGCTTAGAATGTTAACAACAGATTCTAGCGAATAGGTGCGAACTAGGAGAATCCCATCCCTGAAATTAGTACGATAGAACTACTATTTTTTTTAATCATGAAACAGGGTTGTATAGTGTTTAAAAAAATAAAAGCTCGATCTATAAATATATCACCATCTTCTTGAATGTATGGCTATAAATGCTGGATTTTAATCATTGTGGTTTGCATACAGTTTTTCCACACTCCCGCTCTGTATTCCTGTTAAGTACTATAAATAAATGAATATTATTATTTTTTAAAGGGAATGATTTAAACAAGGCTTTGGTGTTTTCTTTTCTTTTCTTTGTCTCAGTTCAAATGGGATGGTAATGGGAGGGAGAGGGGGGAGGAAGATGTGAGGGGAATGGCTCTTGCAGGAGGCACGTGCAATTTTAGTAGCATGCAATCCTGCCCTCCACTTTTAGGTCATGATGGAGAAGGTAGAGAAGGTTGAAATCTGCAGAGGAACCAATTCCCAGCAGCCAAGTTGGCCCTTGATATTTTTAGATAAAAGCCGCTTAGGGCTCTCTAAATCAGACAGTCCAGAAACATCCCCAAGTTGATGCAGTAACCACTTTGTGGACATAAATAGCTTAATGCAGTTGTTGTTGTTTTAGGCTCACAGGGAATATTATGCCGTTTTCAAACTTCCAGATAAACAACCGGTTGGGTTGGACTTTATGCCTCCCACCGGTGAGCCAGTCATTGTCCTGGCCACCCAACCAAAATAGCTCACGAGCAAACAAAAATAGCATGTTTAGCATAAGATGGCCTTAACATCGGCTGTCATTAGGCTTATTTCATGACAGGCACCCTACCCCAAGCCTTCGAAGAGGGTGGAGGGCAGCCACAGAATCTCAAATCGGCTCAAACCTGTTACTGAAAGGAACCAGGTAGCAAGGTACTGCTGTGTTCTACAAGCGGTTGTAAACAGGGAAGGGATTCTTGAGGGTTCAAGTGAGTACAGGGACCTAGAGCGGCATTTTCTGCCGTTTGGTGCAAGTTGTACAGTTCAGCAAAGTCCTGCTTTTGCAGTTTGGGACCTCCTTAAATCTCTCCCAAAGCTTGCAACATGTTTCACTAATACTAGGTAATACAGATAGTCCTCAACCTATAACCACAACTGAGCGGAACATTTCTATCGCTAAGTGACAGTTGTTAAATGAGGATTGCCCCATTTTACGACCTTTTTTTAAAATCACGCTTGTTAAGTGGTTCACTGCACTGTGGTGCTAGTAACATGGTCGTAAAGTGAATCTGCCCTCCCCCACCCATGGACTTTTCAGAAGGTCGCAAATGGGGATCATGTGACCCTGGGTACAGTTGCAACTTCAAATGGCCACTGAACAAAGGGTTGTAAGTCGTGGGCTTCCTGTATCCCAAAGGCTCCCAAGTTATTTGGAGCACCCATTTTTATTACATTGCAGAAGCTAATAATATTTGCAGTTGTGAAATTTAATTTGGAAGTGTGAGCTGTCTTGCAAACACTGACATCTTTTAGCTTCCTTAGAAGTTATTTTTGGGTTGGTTGGTTTGTTTCTTTTAAATTGCTGTAACAAATGGTACATGGTACAGTTCTGCCAAGGGCAGAATTTTAAATAATCTTATTGCTCAAGCAGCATCAGTTTAAGGTACTAGCATCAGTTTAAGTCACCAGTGAAAAACCTGCTTAACTTTTTCTAGCGCAAACCCCAAATAGGCAATAGTTACCGTACATTTCTTACCATACCCTAAAACAGTGTCACACACACACACACCAACCTTTTGGGCATCAGGGAACAGTTTGGTGGAAAGAGGTTTTGCTGCGGACCAGAGGGGCGTGGTTTCGCATGCTGCCTGCATCCCACAGATGGAGCTCCCCTTGTTTGCACGGCCCAGTTTCTGGCATGCCACAGATCAGTGCAAGTCATGGACCAGGAGCTTGGGAAATTCTCAGTCATCCAAGTCATGGTTGCCCCAACAGTGCTTTTTTTTTTTTTTTTCAAGAGACAAGTGGACTTTCTGGTTTTTCTTTGAAGGCGCTTCACACTTCCCATTCAAGAAGGTTCTTCGGAGCTGAAGAAGCTTCTTGGATGAGAAATGAAGTATCTTCAAAGAAAAACCAGGAAGTCTACTTGTCTCTTGGGAAAAAAAGCACCTTTGGGACAAGGATATATCATGTACCCCAAGCCTATGTTGCAAAGTCCAATGTCTGCAAAACCTACAAGCCCACTGCAGATTCAGAAGGAACATTAAACACCAAGTTCATATTCATGTGGCACAGACAATTGGGTCAAACCATCATGAGTCAAGTGAATCATGCACTTTTTATTTATTTCCTAGCCATGTGCTTTTCGCTTTGGCATTCTGGGCCGATAGCAGCACTTGACCTGACTTAGTGTTCACCAGATGTGTTGAAACAGCTGTTCTGCACTGCCTGTGGATGTAATCATGTTATTTGTGACTAACGCTAATATAATTTTTAAAACCTTATTTTATTTAGAAAACCTTGGGTGAGCCTTGAAACGCTGGATTTCGTCTGTTCTTTTCACTAAAATATATTTAATACTCCATTTTCTGCTGCTTTTTAATAAGGCTGGATTGACTGGGGTGGCCAAACATGGCAGACTGTGTCATTTTGATGCAGAAATATTAAAAGTTTCTCTGCGTACCCCTAAATTTCTCAGAAGTGCCTTAGTCTTTGGAAAGGACTTCTCCACCTATTGGTTTCAAATATGGGGAACATAGCATGACAATTAACTCCATTAATACTCTGAAAAAAGAATGATAGCCAAACTACTCACGTAAACGCTTCAAATATTTTCAAAGTTCCTTGCTTAGGCAGGAATCTTTATCCTCACTGCAACAATTTTGTCCGTACATATGGTTACAAACAAGGTTTCTGCTAAAGAATGCTCAAAATATACACAGTCCTCACTTTGCGACAGTTAGGACCTGTGACACTAAGTGGCCCAGTCACCAAGTGAAACGTCAGATGTCCATGATGGGCTTACAATCTCACTTCTGCCGCTGTTGTGAAGCAAATCACTACAAATTCTTAAGCGAGACATCACATGACTGTGATTTTATTGCCTGCTGCTTCTCCCATTGATTCTACAAGTCGGAAGCCAGAATGTGAAATGTGCAAATAAACAATTATGTCACCACGGGACACCGCAGGATAAGTGGATAAGTACCTGTCAGTTGCAAAGTACCCAAATGTCAAACGCTTGAGCATAGATGGGACTCTGACAGTCCTAAGTGTAAGAACTGGTCGTAAAATTAATTTTTCAGTGCCTTCATAGCAATAGCACTTAGACTTGTATACCGCTTCACAGTGTTTTTACAGCCCTCTTTAAGCGGTTTAAAATCTGGCTCCTCATTTTACCCACCTCAGAAGGATGGAAGGCTGAGTCAACCTTGAGCCTGGTGAGATTTGAACTGCCAAATTGCAGGCAGTCAGCAGAAGTAGCGTGCATTACTGCACGCTAATCACTGCACCACCGTGGCTTCATAACTTTGCATAGTCATTAAACAGTATTTACATTTGGGAGTCTTCCCTACAGGCCTGCTTTGTTCATAGACTGTCCTGGGGTGTCCACGATATTGAATTCCATTTTCCACCATGTCCTCACAGCCCGCAGCCGGATTCATCGCGTGCTGGCCATGCCCACGCCCGATTCAGGGGGGAAAAGTGGGGGGAAATTGGGGGGAAAAGTCACAATATGTCACAGGATGACATGACGACTTGAGTTTGACATCCCTGCCCTAAAGCAAGAGGCAGAGGGAGTTTGTCCAACAGGAAATGTTTATTTTAAAAAGAAATAAACATTTAAATAAAGAAATCATTTAAAAATAAACCAAATTTTCAAGGGGATGGGGTAGATAATATCAAATCTCACAGGCTGAGGATGTTACCTGGTTGGTAATGAAACATCAGCAAGGAAACAGCCAAGCTCAGAGAGCACCAGGGACCCCATCTGACTCCTTCGTCCAAGCCTTTCTAATATCCATCTTGGATCTTTCCAGTCTGTTCAGCTGAGTTCGGTGCCCTTCTACCAAGGACCCATTTCTCCAGGCCAGCACAAAGGGAGAAAATTAGAAAGGCAGATACTTTGCAGTTCCCTCCCACACTTAGAAATGTAGAACTCAAGAAACCCGCATGCCAACGCTGAAACAAAAGCTAGTTGTGTAGCTGAGGAACAAAATAACAGAGCCGGGAAGGGAGCTTTGAGGTCTTCTAGTCCAACCCCCTGCTCTGGCAGGAAACCAAGTTTCCTTTCCAGGTGTCAGGCAGGAAACCAAGTAAACTTGAACATGGGAATTTTTTTTAAATAAGAATGAAGAATGAAGTCAAATCATTAGCTATAAAATAGGCCTTGTTTTTAATATGAAAAGGAGCACTGGAAGGCCACCACAGGAAACGTTCTAAGTAAAATTCAGTGTCAAGCTAAACTAGCTGCTTACTATCCACTTGTGTCTGAGTGCATGTTCAAAGTAAATTGCAGAGACGGTGCTTGGAGAGAAGCCATCTGGGCCACCTGGTTGGATGTTGATAGGCAGGCCAGCTTGACTCCCTTGATCTTCGTTGGTTGCCTCCCTGGCTTTCGTAGGAGACAGAGACAACCAAAAGCCATCTTCTTTTAGAAGAAAGAGATCGTTGCTTTGTCCCTTGTGCCGTTAGTTTCTGCTGTTTCAGGAACTAGCCAGCAAATCAGAACTGATCTAGTGAGCAAGCCCATCTCCCCTAATGACTGTTGGCAGAATGAAAGGCTGTCTAGTTTGCATCAATTGTGCGATTGCATAAATGGGATTACACGGGAGAGGATTTGTTGGGAAACAAAAGCTACATTCCATTTATTCAGGCCTTTCAGCATGGGGTGATTTAGATATGCTTTAGGGGGCATGTCGGCCCATTCCAGAACTAGGAATTTGTTAGACAGCTACATTATCTGTGAGTGACAGGTGCCAACTATGGAACGAACCTCTTTATCTCGCTAATATTAGTTACCCCTTTTGGCTAAATAGCACTAGGACCTCTGTGCAATATCTTATAATGCAGAACGCTTGTCTCCTCCGGTGTTATTTTACTCACGTGTAAATGTTATGCTAATATAATGTTATGGTAATATAGATCAGAGCAATGTCCTTAGTGAAGGCAATGTATGCAGTGGCGGGATTCAACCAGTTTGGTGAGTGCGCGCGCGCTGCATTTGAAAATAGCAAGAAAACTTACCTTTTACTGCAGCCCCAGTGAGTAAAAACAGCTGAGGTGTCGCAATCCGCACCCAGGCCAATCAGCTGGGCTACAAAGGAAATATAGGACAGGATAGCACAGGGGTGGGTGGGTGCGACTAAACTATCGTTGGAACTACCGGTTTGCCCAAACTGGTCTGTACTGGCTGAATCCCACCCCTGAGTGTACGTCCTCCTAAATCAGAGATGCTATTTCCCAAGTACATAGATATGGGATTGCAGGTTTTTTTTAAAAGGATTAAATGCTCACATATTATATTCATTGTCATAACTTCACTGAAAGAAAAATGGACCAGTCAGATCTACCTTCCTTCAGAAAGGATTGGCTTGCTCTTTTCAGCTCTTCCTGCAAAGTGCATTTCATTTACTAACTCCATAAAAATCTATTCTAAAATAGGACAATAAAAAGGCTGGAACTGCCTTTAGATATCTTTGGCTGTCGTCCAACCATCAAAGCTGATGCAAGTTACATTACTTTCAGCCATTTATGGAAGGGCAATGACATCATTTTGCAAATAATGTTAAATCAGGGCAGAAAAATCAGCTTCTTCTATACAAAAATCAGTTCACTCATTATGCCATTTACCATTACAGTAAATAGGATGTGGATTTCACATGCTAAAAAAAAAAAAAAGGCTAGTCAGCCATTAGCTTCAGCCATTAGCTTCAGTATTAGATAGTGTTAGGGTTTGGAGAAGCTCTGAAACTCCGTAAAGCAGGGGTATCCAATTCGCATCGTCACGGCGGAGTCATGTGACATATCACAACTTTTCCCTCCTTTGCTAAACCAGGCGTGGGTGTGGCCGGCGCGTGACACATCCGGCCTGTGGGCCGCAAGTTTGACAGCCCTGGCATAAAGTATCAGAACAAAGCTATATTTAAGCAAGAATACACGCACGCAGAGTGTCACAAGTTCTGAGTAGTGTGAATTGCTTCCTCATTTGCCCTCATTGTCCTCTTCAGATCGACCCCTCCCTGTAGTTGAAATTTCAGGAGGAGGAGGAGGGGCGAAAGAGAATGGGCAAGGGAGGCAGAAGGAAGCAGAAACTCTTCCCAAGAAATTTGCTTGGAGAACTAGCCCCCCCCTTTTTTTTAGCATGTGAAATGCTAAATGTATAGGTACAAATGTGAAATGTACCTTTATAAGTATATAGGACTGTTTATTGTGCTGCTTCAGCTACTCCTTAAATTGCATTCCTGACCGCTGAAAAGCTTAAATTTAGCTCAACACTACCCTCTTGTGGAACTAAGGGCTTCCTTCCCACACAAAGGTCGGAAGGGAACTGTAAACAGCAAATGTAGCATTTTGGGGGGGGTCATCTGAATGCTAACATGTGTGCGGCACTCTTTCACGGGCCACCAAAAAAACCCACCCGTCCCACCGAAAGCTTATTTTGTAAAGAGGACAAATGAGGTAATATGATCCAGAACAGTCATTGTGGGTAAAGGCAGGAAAGTACAGGTAGTCCTTGACCTACAACAGTTTCATTTAGTGACCTTTTGGGGTTACGACGGCACTGAAAAAAGTGACTTGTGACCATTGCAGCATCCCTAGGATCATGGGATTTACATTCAGGTGCTTGACAACTGACTCATATTTATGACGGTGGCAGGGGCCATGTTTGGCGACCTTCTAACCAGCGAAGTCCATGGGGAAGCCAGATTCACTTAACAACCGTGTTACTAACTTAACAACTGCTGTGATTCACTTAAAAAACATGGCAAGAAAAGCCGTAAAATGGGGGAGAAAACTCACTTAAATTTCTCACATAGCAACATAAATTTTGGGCTCAATTGTGATCATAAGTCATAAGACTACATGTATCACAAAGAACAGGGGTGTCAAACTCGATTTCATTGTACAAACGAAGCCATAGGTGTCCTAAGCACGTGCTTAGTGTGCTTAATTAAAACACCACTGACTGGTGGGAGCACAAAACAAAGTAATAGAAAAGGAAGACGTTAAAGTGCCCGGGGACTTTAGAATTTAAATAAACAAGCATCTACCACATAAACACCCAAATTTAACAATTGTCAATAAGAAAGACAAAAAAAAAATCTAGAGTGGCTGTTGAAATACCTGAAGATAACAGAAGAGAAAGAACTGGAGAATATCATGAAGTATAAAAACCTGCCAATAGAATGACTGTGGCAAATAAAGCAAAGGTAATACCAGTGCTAATATGTACCTAATATGTCCCAAAACACCTGAAGCACCATTTGATTAGTATTGATGAAATCATCCTTGGTCAAATGCAAAAGTCAGCTTCACTCGTACCAGTTTATCCCCTCTCCCTGTGAGGTAACCTTTAACCTTATAACAAACAAACAAACAAATAAATATCTTACTTATCCCAAATTTTTGAGAAGGATTCCGTAAGTGGACAAAAAATGCCACAT
Organism: Pseudonaja textilis; assembly: GCF_049901715.1. Classification (NCBI taxonomy): domain Eukaryota; kingdom Metazoa; phylum Chordata; class Lepidosauria; order Squamata; family Elapidae; genus Pseudonaja; species Pseudonaja textilis. Next base: position 182,803,429 of record NC_141991.1, read on the forward strand.
CCAGTCTAAACGTTTAGCTGTGTGACCAATCATAACAATTTCTTAAATTTAGATGCTACTCGATTCCTATGACTCTGGACGGTTTACAAATACAAAATCATTTAAAAACAAGAGAAAAAATAGCATGGATAAGTAAGATGAGATTTGGTAAACTTTGGGGATGTAAGACATGCGGGGGGGGACTTTAAACAGGGCTGTATTCCACATGCTGAAAATTCTGTGCCCAGTCAATAAGTTTCAGGATGATAATTATATTATCCAATCAGCCCTCTCTGACTCTAGGCAATTCTGGGGGCCATGTCTTTCCACATCTTCTGATCCTGCACTACTTGAGTTATTCTAACATTAAAAATGCAAATAATACCAACAGATACCCTCCTGAACAGACCCTCAATATTGATAGCAAGAACATACATTTAAGTAATATAAAAATGGGGATGAAATCCAACTGCGGACTCAACATTAAGTGTGATTGTAATAGAAATCTGCCTGCCTTTCCCTCTGCCAGTTTCAAACATTCTTAACCACCAGGCTGTGTTGAGCAAGAGGAACAAATGTCTACTACCAGAACTGAAGAAGCTTCTTGGATGAGAAGCGAAATGTCTTCAAAGAAAAACAAAAAGTCCAGTTGCCTTTTGGAAAAGCACCTTTGGGATAACCATGATCTGGATGATGGAGATTTTCCATAGACAAACAAAATTCTACCTGAGCAAAAATCTATTTACACAAAATTAGATTTTATCCTGATTGCTTTTAATTAGGAAATTTTTCAAACCAAAGCACACACTTAATTCATATTAAATTTGATTTAATTCAGTAGGATGCACTTTTGAGTATGCAATTAAAAAGACAAAGCCGCTTGGGTTTTTTTTTGTATCCAAACAAAACTGAAGAGATTTCTAGCCTAAAAATTGCTTTCCCTTTAAAGAGCTTCTACACATGCTAACCCTGCCTCCCTTGTATTTTAAGGAATCCTTCAAAGTTCCATATCCCGTAAAAAAAATCACAAGTTATTACTCACCCTACATATAATGTATTTATAATTTATTGCAATCACTGTTCCAAAACATATCCAATTTTAATCCAGTTTTAATGAAATATGTTTTATCATCCATTTAGTAACCCTGCCTGTTTTCTCTAAATACGGGTGTGAACGCTGCCAAAATACCATATGTCTACCATGAGAGCATCAACTACCATTTGCCTTATATCAGGCAACAGCCATGAGAGATGAAAACAGGAATTGCATGTATATCCAGTTCTCCACATCTGTGGTTCCCAGAGGTGTGCAAAATTATGCATTGAGATTCAGGAAGAAAATATTAAAATATCTATTGTGTTTATTTTTATCCAAAAATAGGAAATTAATCTATTCTATAAGTATACAAACTATATCAAGAGTCTATGTTTTATAATGTACATATTGATACAAAGTACACGGAAATCATTTATAAATCAATAAACAAACATATATTGGGAAGGCATGATCAAAAATGTTTTATTGATAAGGGTACAGAATAAAACAAGTTTGTGGAGACCCCTTTTTTAGATTATCGCTTATATGTCAAACTCACTTTTAAGAAAGATGTTCCAAAGGAAGTATTTTTTTACAGTACAACAATGAAGTCACTTGTTCATCAACAGAAAACCAAGTGGATTTTGCATAAAAACTTACTGAATTTCAAAATACCATCAAGATACCAAACTTGATACCTTAATCAAGTGGTTACAACCCAGAGAAAATTTGTCACCATTATGTATAAAATAAAGAAGCACAGCACAGATGCTTTCAGACTCATTGTTATTATATACCTGAGAATGATCGGATCTCCTAACCTTTAAAAAAAAAAAGAGAAAAAAAGCAGCCATGTGAAAATGTGTTCCCAGCATAATATATGTCACCACAGAATGTGCTATACATAAAAGTATTTAAGAGAAAGAAATAACTGCACAGTTGCAAGTAAAGTCAAGAAAATTCACATTTCTCACCCCCCCCAGATGTTAAATACTTTTTTGTTGGTATAATTGAACATCTGGATACTAGAATTACTCTAATTAAACAGTGCCCACGATTACTTGTTTACTAGAAAAATCATCTCCATACTCCCCCCCCACAAAATGAGACACATACAAAGAAGAAATTTTATATTTCATAAATGTTCACTTTTGTTTTTTTCAGATTATCTGTACAGCCTTGTGCAGTTCTTCAAACAGGCCAACTTCATGTTAAATATATGTAGATGATTACCAGAAGTTGTAATTTTTTTTGATGTTGCTGATACAAGACAGAAACCATCAAAGAAAATACTTAAATAATTATATGAGACTGTCTAATCCTAAAAGCAATATTTCCAAAACTCAAAAGCTTGTGTCCCAAATTGCTGAAGTAATTTGATAAGAAGTATTACTGATTCTATTTTTATTTTCTGGTAACACTATAAACAAATATTTCAAGATTCAAAGCTTGATAGGAATAGCAATTGAGAATTGCAAACTAAGGGAAAAATAGGTACCTTTTTAAATAAAAAAAAATAAATAAATAAAGATATCTGTGGCCTTTCATCACGCATTTTACAATATCCAGAACGCTACAAATTTTGCTGCCGGTTCAATGATGTACACCTTCCAATTTTTAGCAGAAAGATTTCCCTAATTGTTGGTTTGTTTTGTTTTTAAAAAGGGTGGGGGGGGAATCATCCTTTAACCTGCTCTTCCACCAATCTCCATCCCATTCTTAGCTCTGTCAACTGCATTTTTCCGAGTCCTCCCAATAAACCTGAAACACCTAGAAACAAAATGGGGGTGAACTCCTGGCAATCATTTAGGAATACCAACAACTTGCTAACAAAACCTCTTGCCTATCCTCCCTATAACAACCTAAAGGCCTCAAATAGCTGCCTCAAATCACTCAGAAGTCAGATCTTGTTCCAACTCAAGGCAACCCAAAATTGTATGGGATTAAGGTCTGTGCTGGTCATCAGCTGGCAAGAGATGGAGGAACTGGCAAAATACAACTGTATCATTGCTGTGCTGCTGACTTCATCTGCATTCATTTTGCCAACGGTTGGCCAATGAAACGTGCCTCAAGCCCTCGGGGAAAACTTCTCTTGATAATCGCTAAGGTAGACTGTCCCAACTTTGAAAAATACAGATGCATCTTCCATTCTTCAACCGCAGGAACCAAACTCTGTAGCTCAAAGGGGGAGCACTGAATTGCCTTGTTCTAAAATGGGGGACCAGGCCATGCTGACAGAGCCTTGAGGCACTCACTCACAAACAGGCATGGGGCTAGGCCAGTCCAGAGCTTCCCCACAGTGATAAAGCTGTCTCAGTCAACTCCCTTTGGAAAAGTTCCACACAGCCAGTGGCTCCCAACTGGGAAAGATGGCCCCATTTATTTAATGCTCCATGCAACATTTCTGGCACTGCATCAAGGAACTGAGCAGTCACTGCCAAAGGAACAAAACGTCCAGTTTAAATTCCACAATCAAACACAGATATTTTTACCCAGCTTGGTCCATCAGCAACTGTGAAACTCTGATTGCAAGAAATGTTTTTCTTTTCTTGTTTACAACTATATCTTGGCTTTGTATCCAGGGATAGAAATGCATGTTTTTGTTTTTGCGTATGCTAGAAAAAAAGCAACAACTTATTCGTAGCCTGTATTTTCTTTTTCCGCCCAAACTACTAAGCCGTGGCTGATTATTTATCCGACATCTCGTCTTATACCAGCCCACATCTTAAATTTAAAGCATTTAAAATACAAAAGAGAGGATTCTTTCAAAAGCAACGTTAAAAGCTCCAAATTCATAGGACTGACTGCAGGATCATCTATAGGGTCAGTCAAAAAAATAAATAAATAAATAATGAGATAATTGAAGCCCCCTTTTTTTCCTCTTGCATCACAAAAAAAGGGGGGGCAGGGCTAAACTTTTAACCACATGGCCATGAGCACCATTTTGATTTCACAGACTCACTAACAGATATTTTAACAAATGTTCAAATATTTCAGAATCTGGGAAACACCCCAACTCATGCACAATTTAAGAAGCTTTCAAACACCTGCAGAAGCCAAAGCCCTATTTTTTCGCTGCCCTGGACATTTAGTGATATCTGCTTAAAAATGAAAGTAAACAATAGTTTATGCTCTCTACATAAACTATCTCCTAAAAGTGTGTCATGGATACAACAGGCAAAAAAACAAAAAGAAAAACCAAACCCAGACGGATAATTCAACTCAAACCTTTCCAAGTTCATTTGTTTGCTTGCAAAGAACATGGAATTAAAATAGAGATTAAGAGATTATCTGTTTGGTTGTTGTTGTTTTTTGGCAGAAATTGGGTAGATTGCTGAATTGCTCTCCTTCAGAGAACTCGGCTGAAATATTACTTAACTGCCTGGAGACCAAGTAAAGCCTCACAACCAGTCATTTCAAAGACATTTTTTTTTCCTTCACTGACATTTCTCCCACATCTTGCAGTAAACCAGTCTCCAAAGAGTGAACTATTATATACGGATTGAAAAAACAACCACCACTGTCATTTGTTTATCATATTTTGATGGATTAAGAAGAGAGCCAGCTTCTTAAGGATTGTACTCCTTTTAAACTGACCGCGGAGTTTAAAGGGATTTCATTTGCTCAATTAATGTGTAAATATACACCGGCAGCAGAGGAGGGAACAGCTGCAAAGCAATTCTATTAAATCCTTAATACACAAATCCGGTGATTATTTCCCAACCAGAACACAGCCAACAACACACCTGCAGAGACAGACACCCTTGCTTATTGTGGCAGGGTAAGATGCCACCCAGTTCCTTGCCCACCGAGAGCGTGACAGGCAGTCAAAGCAGAAGAGAAATAACTTTACTTTTTGGAGGGGATGGGGAGGTGCACTTGTGGAAATACAGGCTTTCTGCTTTCCGTGCGTCCTCGTTGGACGGATTCAGGCATTTCTTAGGCCCCTCAGAACAAACTTTTTTTTGAGATTCTGCTCTGACCCCCCTCATCAGGTGTCCTTTGCTTCTGCAAGGACCTCCCTCTTGGGCAATCTTCCCGCAAGAGATTCAGGCCTTTTGGAGAAACCGCAGTTAAAGAGGACAGGACGCTTCCGTGGCCTTTCAAGTGATCTTGAGGGGAGACTTCTTGTGAGCACAGAGGAGAGTGACGTAGGGCACCCCGATGAATGCCCACTTCTCACTGGGCCAGAACTTGATGACGGGGCCTTGTTCGGGGATCTCAGAGACAGCATCAAAATAGGCAAAGCAGACGCAGCCCAGGTAAGCTGCAATACAGATGAGGATGTGCCTGAAAGAGAGAGAAGCAGAAGGGCTACGGTTTGCTTCGATTTCAGGTCTTAAAACATAGAATTATTCCAGTTGGAAGGGACCTCGGAGGTCTTCTAGTCCAACCCTGACAGAGCTAGAGCCGGAAACCCTATTATCATTTTAGACAAATGGTTGTCCAGTCTTGGGTTGGTTTTTTGTTTTGTTTTTTGAAGCCTTCAGTGATGGAGCTACCCCCAACTTTTGAAGGCAAAAGCTGTTCCACTGGTTGATTGCTCTCACCATTAGGAAATTTCTTAGTTCTAGGTTGCCTCTTTCCTTGGTTAGTTTCCATCCATTCGTTATTTCTTGTCTTTTGGTGCTTTGGAAATGTTTGACCTCCCTCATGTTTGTGGGAACCCCCTACAAATTTTGGAAGAATGCTATCAAGTCCCCCCAGTCCTTCTTTTCATTAGACTAGAGACATGCCTAATTCTATCCCCCTAATCGCTTTTGCTGGTCCTCTCTGCATTGTTTCACAAGGAGAGGCAACGCTTGAGGTCAGTGGAAGTAGTAAACTTACACACTTTTGCAGGGAAGAGAAACTACGGAGCTTCCTCAAGAAATGGGAGAGCTTTTGTAAAAGTTTTTATTTTTATACTACTCACACAGCAACCCAGAAAACGTTCGGTAGCTGCTCTGCCATCTGTTGCACTCTGGAAACAGGGTGTAAAACAGACTGTGTGCGTTGTGTCAAAGCAAGCTTGGATCCCAGGGCTCAACTCGAGGATGTTAACACATTTATATGTGCATCGGCAATTTTTTTCACCTCTGGAAAGAAGGCAAATTAACTTCCTTTCTCAGAGATGCTTAGTTGACAGTTTGCAATTATGAATCAGCCGATTTTCTGAGTACCGAGTCTCTGATTTATGGGAAATAGGGTTCAAATCAGGATTTAAAGCAGAAATGGAGGTAATCCTTGGTTTGTGGGCCACTTGGAACCCCTGGACTATTTTTAATAATGATTGTAGCTGGGGAATCATGTTTTAAAACAGAGGTGTCCAATCTTGACAACTCTGAGACTTGTGGACTTTAACTCCCAGAGTTCCTCAGTCAGCATAGCTAGTTGGGGAATTCTGGGAGTTGAAGTCAACAGATGTTAAAGTTGTCAAGGTTGGACATTCCTGCTTTAAACTTTAGAACAGACTTCCAGCATTGTCCTCTCAATATTCCACCCCTAGCTACAGCATCCCTGCAAAATCTCAGAAAAATCTTTGCCCCTCATGTAATCCCTCTGTTCTCTTGTGTCATTGTTCAGCCTATTGTAATTTGTAGCACTTCCACCCAAAAATATCAGCCTCTAGTTATGGAAGGAGGCCCAGCAATTTCCTTTTTGGAAATCTTAAAACACCATGATATGCTACTGTCAGAACACAAATGAAGGAGCAGAAATATATTTTTCTGCCAGAATTTATTTTGTTAATGCTGTCTAACTTGATTGATTCATGGAACAAACTAATCACCAAAAACACCTTACGCAAGATCTGTTTTTAATAAAGAATAAATCTAGGACTTACCATACGCAGTGTAAATAAGGAAATTTTAAAGATGACCAAATCTCGCAAAATACTTTGTCACTAATCCAACAAAATAGTGCCAACATCCACCATAGGCCAGAAAACAATCCCAGCTTATATACTCGGACATTGTCACACCTAGAAGGAAAAGTGATAACTGATACACTATTGGCAATAGTGTAAATGAATAAAACAGAAGTTTTAAATCAAGCCAAGTCAACCTAGATTATAAATCAAAATACAGTTTTTGGTTAAATCTGTTGAATTACTGAATGACACAAATGAAATATCAACAGTAGGAATGTCTACAGGTTAGGAACCAAAAAATCAAAATGAACTGATCAAAGCTCTACCCAAAAAGCCAACAGCTATGTAGCCACTACCTTTTGGGACCATAGCTAATCAGAAGCATGCAAGCAACCAAATTTCAATTGTAAGAGATGTCATAGCATTTGATCTTACTGGACTTGAATTCTTCTAGCTAAAACGGTAAAGTGTTTTGCTTCCTTTTGAACCTATCACTTAGGGCTGTCAAACTCACAGCCTGTGGGCTGGATGTATCACGCTCTGGCCAGGCTCACCCCCGGTTTAGCGAAGGGGAGAAAAGTCGTAATACGTCATATGACACTGCCGTGACGACGAGTTTGACATCCCTGACCTAAGGCTATTTATTACTGCAATAACACGTGGGAGGAAGATGATTTTTGCTTACTGAGAAGGAAATCTAACATCTATCAGATATCTTCCATCAATTCAATTTTGTACATAGATGGTTTATATTAATTGCATATGTGCGTTCTTTACATCGGGGTCCCCAAACCTCCGGTCCACGGACTGGCACCGGGCCATGGCATGCTAGCAACTGGGCTGTGCAAACAAGAGAAGCCCCATCTATGGGATGCAGGCAGCATGCGAAACCACGCCTCCTCTGGCCCTCAGAAAAAAACTCTCTTCACGGAACTGATCCCTGGTACCCCAAAGGTTGGGGGGGGGCGCTGCTTTTCACGGCACCACTTCACTGGTCCATAACTTACAATTTTGATAATTTTTTTTGAACATTTACCAGAGATGGTTTGAATTTTGATTTGATGTCCCGTGCTGTGGCATCTAGTCCATGTTCTGTACTTAGGGCAATTTTATGTTTCGTATTTAACGTCAGAGTTTCTAAAGCCTCAAAACGGAGCTCAGACCACCATGTTGCACTAGAGGTACTAACTTCATCTTAAGTTATGTATTAAGCAAGTTATTGGGGGGGGAGGAAGAGAGTAAGAGTATTTCTCCCAGGACCATACCAGCCCTGAAAAAGCCAAATGACAACTTTCAACCAGAAATGGGATGAGGTTGTGCTGCAATGCACCAGCATTGGAGAGCCTGTGTGGTCTAGTGGTTAAAGTACCAGGCTAGAAAGTGGCAGACTGTCAGTTCTAGTCCTGCCTTGGCCATGGGTGACCTTGGGCCAGCTCCTCCTGCTCAGCCCAACTCCCTTCACAAGGTTGTGGTTGGGTGAAACCGAGGAGGAGGAAGGCGTGTGGGATATTTTTGCCACCTTGAGTTATTTCTAAAAATAATAAAGGCGGAGGTGGGGTGGGGGGAATCTAAATAAATGAATTAAACACAATTTATCTGCCTCGCTTCAGCCAGTCTGGTACATACCTTTTAAGTTCTGCAATAAGCAGGGCGCTGCAGGGAAGACCTAATGTCATCAAGGAGATGTTATTGATGGCGGGCTTAACAAAGGCGAGGCATGTAGTGACTCCAGAAAGAATGCCCACTGCAGCTTTGAACCGGCCTCTGCAAAACATATGTATTTTTGAACAGTGTCAATCTGGGATGAGATAAAGGTGTCAAAAACTATTTGCTCAGTATAATTGATGCTTCAGTCGTTCAAGAGAAGAAAAACAGACACAGGTTTTGCAAACCCAAATGCCTTTGTTTTAAGGCACTACGTAGAATCTGGAGGACCACATACTTTACTTACTTAGAACATGGGTTTTGTTTTCAAAAATGTAGAAGTGCTGTAGTCCGTGACTTACGGCTGGGAAATTTGGTCGTGAGTTGTTGCACTCACCACATGATCAGACTTGATTTTATATCCATTTTTACAACGGCTGGTAAGTGAATCAGGCAGATTGAATCCAGCTTATCCAATGTTAGAAAATGGCAAAAAAAAAAAAAGAAGAGTCACAAAACATAACAGGGTCACCCAAACCCTTTTGCACTACTCAGGTGACCCTGAGGATACAGATAAACCTCCAGGTGACCTAAAGAATACAAATGACCAGCTGACTGCAAAGAATATAAATCTTTCCATTCCCTGCTATCCTGTCAGAGCTGAAGAAACTGCTTGGATGAGAAGTGAAACATATTCAAAAGAAAAAAGAAGAAAGTCCAATTGTCTCCTGAAAAAGCACCTTTGCGTCAACCATGACCTGGATAGCTGGGAATCTCCATCAGAGACTTTTAACCAGTCATAAAAGTGTCAGTTTTCACGTGCCCAAAACGCAACTGAGCAGGGAGCAGGAAGTGCAGCACTTGTAACTTTGAGAACAAAGATCATAGGCCCATTATAATTTTGAAAGGTCATTAAGCAATTGATCACAAGTCAAAGATCGCCTGTAATAAAATGAGGGAACATGATTCCAGGCTGACGAATCGCTTTACTCGTTCTGCCTGCTCCTGTCTACATCATGTTGTCCCATATCTATCTGCAATCTAAGTTGCACAAGGCTTTGTACACTCTAGTAAGCACCCTGAATTGTGTTGAAGAAAGCAAAAGGCAAAGTGAGTTGTTTGGTCATTTCCAAAGTAGTTCTAGTCCTCATCACACTCATCACTGCACAACTTTCTGTGCCAAGTACAATTTTGGCACTGACTTTATGGGTGGCCCCATGAAGATAATTCTGAGGATATGAGTGCATGAACCTCTGATGCTAGGTAGCAAGTTGTGGATTGCCTGTATGCGGTGAAGCTACAAGATGAAGCAAAACAATGAACTTGATTTAGGAAATCAGAACATATCAACAGCTCTCCCTTTAAATGATATCCATGATGCTGTTCATACTCCAAAGTGCTAAATTTTGTTCTAAGTGGCAAAAGGTAAACTTATAATTGGTCCTCTGGGAATTACAGCAGAACTGGTAGAAGAGTTTATGGATTAGCACCCGATTCTTACTGCACAGGAGGCTGTAAACAGAACCGGCACCCTACTGCCTATTTCAACTGCTTATTTGTGAGACAGTAGCAAAATGTTATTGTTCCTTTGAAAAGAAGTATATGAAATTACACTAACAGAGACAGTGGAAATGATTGTCTGGTGAACAAGAAAAAACGGCATGTTTGCTGGGGGAAAATAACATAATCAGAGTTGGAAGGGACCTTGTAGGTCATCTAGTCCAACTCCCCAATCTCTTCTTGAAAGTCTCAAGTGATGGCGCTCCCACAACTTCCGAGGGCAAGCTGTTCCATTGGTTGATTGTTCTCACTGTCAGAAAGTTTCTCCCTATTTCCAGGTTAAATCTCTCCTTGTTTAGTTTCCATCCATTATTCCTTGTCTGGACTACAGGTGCCTTGGAAAATAGCTCGATCCTTTCCTCTCTGTGGCAGCCCCTCAAATATTGGAAGACTGCTATCATGTCTCCCCTGGTCCCTCTCTTCACTAGACTAGCCAAGCCCAGTTCCTGCAACCATTCTTCATATGCCTTAGTCTCCAGTCCCCTAATCATCCTGGTTGCTCTTCTCTGTAATTTTTCTAGAGTCTCAACATCTTTTTTATAATGTGGTGGACAAAACTGGATGCAAGGATGCAAGGATAATATTGCATTATGTGTATACAAAAAGAAAAATCATTACAAAAACTGTAGTCACAGAGCACAGACTATAGATAATATTCAAAGAGAAAATGCAGAACAATTTTGGAACTCAAAAATAATTGCTTTAGAAGTGAAAGACACGGAGAAACATAAGAGGCTGCCGCAGAGGGATTAGAACTAAAAACAAAAGTAACAATATAACTCTGGATGAAACTGAAGAGAGAGAGAGCTTAAAGGGATATTTTATAGATTTTTTAATGGGAATTACAGGGAACTGGTTTGGTGTAGTGGTTTATGGCAGGGTCTCCAACCTTAGCAACTTTAAGACTTGTGGACTTCAACTCCCAGAATTCCTCAGCCAGCAAAGCTGAGGAATTCTGGCAGTTGAAGTCCACAAGTCTTAAAGTTGCTAAGGTTGGAGACCCCTGGTTTAAGGCATCATCTAAAAAACGGGAAATTTTGAGTTTTAGTCCTGCCATGGGCACCAAGCCAGCTGAGAGACCTTGGACCAGTTGCTCTCTCTGCCCTCAGCAGGCAATGAGAGTCAAGACTGCAGAGAATTAAAACAAACACTGGGTTATTGCGCCCACCCATGATGAAAATCAGGTAATAAAAGCTGTGTGAACATTGATATTTTGGAAGCAGGAAAAACTGACGTCCTGGAGAGAAGGAAGGAAGAAAAAAAAAGGCAGTATACAATGTTGAAACAAGCCTCAGGAAATACAGGTATGACCACAATTGAACCCGACATTTCTGTTGCTAAATGAGGCAGTTGTTAAGTGAGCTTTGCCTCATTTTACGGCCTTTCTTGCCACAATTGTTAAGTGAATCGCTGTCGCTAAGCTGATTGTTAAGCAAATCCAGAAACACTCAAAAGGCGACCCCTTGACACTGGACACTTCAAAGGTCATAAATATGAGTCAATTGCCAAGGGTCTGAATTTTGATCGTGTGACCGTGGGGATGCGGTTGTGTGAAAAATGGTGATACGTCACTTTTTTTCAGTGCCCTTGTTAAGTTCGAACGATCACTAAACGAACAGTTGTTAAGCCGAGGATTACCTGTAAAGCAAAAAACCCTGAGGTTGGTCTGACTTCCGTTAGCTGTGAAAGAGGGGATGGTTTTAGATAGACCTGAATTAGAAAAGCACTTCCAAAGCAGATTTTGGCAGCAAGGCCAAAGCAGGATCTAGCAGCGGGGATGAAGGAGAAGTGCAAAAGTGCAATGCATCCCCCCATATCATAACCAGAGGATTTTTAGCAAGGCTGAACCGCCCACCATCGTAAAATCCTCCGTAAAACACCTTGCACTCTTGCCCTTTTATTTGCTGAATGGGACTTCTGCGGCTGTGCTTGGCTCAGCCTGTCTTCCTGGCCATCGACGGGGGCAGCGTTTGCTCAGTGGCAGATCCAGTATCTCAAGCCGCTCCTACCATCGCAACAATAATCCTCAATCAAATGTCAGCCACAACACTCACACCGGTTAGGGCTCAACCACAATGGTACCCCAGAGTGACAGTAATGCCGAAGCACAGAAATGTTGTGGACCACCGAAAGGATGGAGACTTCTCCACCAAAGATCTACATTCCCAGACGTGTGTGTGTGTGTGTGTGTGTGTGTGTGTGTGTGTGTACGTACGTACTATGTGTGTCTGTCCATCCATCCATCCATCCAGCCTGGAAATAAGGAGAAATTTTCTGACAGTGACAGAACAATCAACCAGTGGAACAGCTTGCCCTCGGAAGTTATGGGAGGTTCATCACTGGAAGCTTTCAAAAGAGATTGTACTGCCATCTGTCAAAAATGGGGTAGGGTCTCTGTTTGAGCAGGGGGTTGGAGTAGATGACTTGCAAAATCCCTACCAACTCTGTTTATCTGTATCCTATCTGTCTGTCTGTCTGCCTGCCTGCCTGCCTGCCTGCCTGCCTGTCTGTCTGTACATGCATATGCATATATATTTAATTACTGACTTTTGTTCAATAAATCACCAACCTAGAAACCGTCTCTGAAGGGCTGGCTATAAATCCCTAAAGTCAAGGGTAATTTCTCTAATCCAGATTGCCTGATGACAATGGGAGCTGTAGTTTAGTCGATGTAAAAGGTGCTACACTGAGGCAAGACTAAACTATTTTTCGTAATTTGTCACATGGCAAATAAATCCTTGGTGAATAATCGGCCATGTATTTATGAGAGACAGAACGAAAGAAAAAGATTACGTAATCGCAAATATGATATCTGCGCTCCTCTCGTCTTTGCTCTGGGGCTCAGAGCTACATGTTAATCTTATAATCTTCTGGGGAAGAGTTGCTGAGGGATTAGACCAACCATCTCTAACCCAATTCTCTCTCATGACCCCAGCAACCGCCAACAAACATGCCACGGGGAAAATCCTAAGCCTTTTTCGTAGCTTTTTCCCTTGTGTCAGTATTTTAGCCTGCTCGTATTCTTCTATATAACATTATGAGGAGCATCCTAAGTACAGGGGAATCGGTGGCAGCTATGATGTACAGTGTACAGTATTGAAGAATACAGGCAGAAAAACTAGATTTCAGGGAGACCAAATTCACCCAGAACGAACAGGTTTAGCCACATTATCCTATGGGAATGTAATTATATATTACTAAAACTCTCACTGTCATGACTTTTAACTGGGCAAACCAGGCAAATCCTAGGGCGCCAATTTTAAACCAAGATACCTCAAATGAGCTAACTTATAGTATGTGTCCAAAATCCAGACCCATGATTTTTGAGGGAGTGAAATTTGGGGAAGTTGTGGCTGTTTCAGAGCTAATGGCTGCTGCTGCACTGCTATGGTCACGTGAATTTCATTTTCAACATTTCGTGACAGTTTCCCAGCCAGTCCAGCAATCCCTTGCTCCTCCTCCACCCAGCAGTAGACACCTGACTTGGTGAAAGAGAAGGGAATAGGAAAGAATAGGGAAGGAAGAAAGGGAGGAGGAAGGGCCTTGTAGAGTTCCTGACCCATACTGACCCCCATGCAACATCCCCAACCTGCATGGCACATCTCTCATACTCTCAAGCATCCCCAGGCACCCTTCTCTACCCGCAACCTCCCCATGTGCCCTCCCTCATCTACAAGGCACCTCTCACACAGCCCTGTGACCCAGACCCTTCGTGACCTGTGCCACACTTTTGTATGCCCTACCTGATCAATGTGGCATCTCTTACACACACACACACTCTCTCTTCCTGAACTGAGCAGCACCTCTTGCACATTCCCATGCACTTCCTGACTCACAGCCTAGCGCACCACTTGCAGGAGGGAGGGAAAGGCAGAGGTAGGGAAAGGAAGGCGGTTTCTAATGCTGCCCAACAGTTTTCCACAAGGAAACTCAATAGGAAGTTGGAAGCGGCTCCCACTCCCACTCTTTTGCCCATCCATGGTCTTTTTGTTTCTCTGTTTAAGTAAGGAAATATATCTGAACCAATGACCCACTGAGACATGGATTTATTTTATTCATATCCCACATGTATTGTTTTTATAGGCATCTCAAAGCAGCGATCATACCTAATACTCCTTACTCCTCCTATTTTCCCTCCTCTTACAACAGCCCTGTGAGTTGGCTTGAGAGTGTGTGACTGATCCAAGATCACCTAGTCCCATGATGGCGAACCAATGGCACGCATGCCACAGGTGGCACGCAAAGCCATTTGTGCCAGCACGCGAGCTGCAGGCAAACTTACCTCACTGGGCATGAGCGTACCTCACAGCTGATTTTCGGCCTCCCAAAGGAGGCTTCTGTATGCTTTGCAGGCCGAAAACTAGACCTGTTTCATCACTTCCTATTTTTCCGAAAATACCAGAAGTGACGAAACAGGGCTAGTTTTCGGCCTGCAAAGCATACAGAAGCCTTCCTCAAGCCTTTGGGAGGCCGAAAAAGGCCTCAAACCAGCTGTGAGGCACAGTGCAGGTAAGGAGGCTGCGGGGGTGGGTGGGTATTACGCATGCATGTGTAGGGCGTGTGGAAGGCCATTACTTTCTGGGTGCTGGCACGCAAGTGCGATCATGCAAGGACACTTAAAATTTTTGGCACAGGAGCCAAAAAGTTTAGCCATCACTGACCTAGGCAGTTTTCATCCCTAAGGCAGGAAATCCATAATCTCCTGGTTTCTATTGATTAAGGAGTAGTGCCTTAATCACTAGACCAAACTAGTTTGTGTAGTTCTTCCTAACTGGGTGAATTCCATCAAGATAGTGCCCTTTAATTTTCCAGCCAATTTCAGGTTTCCTCTTTAATTCAACATGCAAGACAATCTTTAACATTTATCTTCTGCCTTTTTTTCCCATCAGTGTTATGAAGTAACACTACTTAAATACACTTTCCCTTATTTTAAATTTTGTGGATAAACTGGGAGACAAACCTGCTTCATCTTCTGCTTTGTCATTTGTCTACCACTGGCAGTAATAGAAAGACTGTAACATAGGGCAAGTTGGAGAAGCTGTAACTGAACTAAAATCCAATCGGCTTGCCTATATAAAGATAAACCTAAAACTAGCTTACAAAACATCCGTTCTAATTCCCTGCACAGAAAGAATCATCTTTCTGTGTTCCTTCTTTCAAGAAAACAGTCATGATATTAAGGCACAAAAACCTGAACACCATGCTTTCCAGAGATATTTACCTGTCATTCCTAAACATTTTGGGTAGATACCTTCTGGGGAACCACATAGCCAAAGCACACATCAGAACCCAAAGTATAGCAAGTTCATCGAGCATCTGACCCAGGAAGCTAAGCGTAGCATGGAAGTAGACAGATCCAATCCCTAGAGAGAGAGAGTAAATGATTATTATTCTATTACTAAGACATGATCAAATTATTATTTTCCAACGATTGTCCGAAAAATTAAACTTTTATGCATTAAACATACAAGATGAAAAGCCAAGTTATAAAAAAAAAGCAACATTCACCCTCCAAAATCAACATTAATTTTAATGCACTTGTCCACCAAATCTTCCATTTTGTGAAGATTTTGCTTAACCAGCCGGTCTTATAGAAATATTTAATTTGAGGTTCTTAAAAGCAATGAAGCAGGGAAAATCTTACATGGTCCTTTGGTCTACAGTGGAGTAGTGGGTGATTTTTCCCATATTTTTACTTAGATTTTTATGCTGCTTTTTTTATAGACTGTATTTGGTCAACTCAAAGTGGTGAACATACTTAATACTTCAATAGAAGATAATATTTGTAACTCGGGGTTGAAATGAGGGGCTCTTGGTGCTCTCTGAAATTGTTTTCTTGCAGATGCTTCATTACCAAACTAGGTAATATCATCAGTGGGGTTTGCTCTCTTTTTATACACCAGTATTCTCAGTATATTGGTGGAGATGTTCTTGGTGGTTTCTTGATTAAGCTCACATTTACTGTTTGTTTGTCGGAGTTGGTACTTCCTTGTTTGGGGTTTTGTTCACTTCTTGATTATTGCTCTACTGTTAATCTTGGTGTTAATCTCTGCTCATCTGGGTGTTGATTAATGATCTTTGGAGTTTTCTTTTTGATCTTTTTCCTTTTTTTGGCTTTATGATTGCCTCTTTTGAATGGTATGTAGATGTTGTTTATGTCTATGTGCCTGTTGATGGCTGGTTTGTCTCAGTGCCAAGCTTCCAGAAATTCTCTAGCGTTTTTTTAGAAGTGGCTTGGTTTATGATGCTCTGTTTCCACTTAATACTTCTGCCTCCTCTTTTCCCCACAAGAATCCTGGGAGGTAGTAAGACTGATTCAGTTCCCCAGCTGGCATGTGTACCTAAAGAAGGCCTAGAATTCAAGTCTATAGTTTGCAGGAAGGTACCTTCACCACTATTCCAAAACATTCTCCCCATTCACTGCGATTTCATACAGGGAAGAGCACCAGTTATATATTTGGGACTTCAATTCACTTCAGCTCTAGGCACTTTGAACAATGATACAGGAATGTGGAATTTTTAGTTCAAAGTATCTGGACACCAAATTATCTACCTAACTCAAGACAGTGCCAAGAGGATGTTCTATAATAGATAAATTGCTAGTTGTGTGGCTTTCTTAATAGAATGGTATTTAAATTACACTTTTATGTGATGACCAGGAAGATAACCAGGTACAGTCCGTTGGAAGAACGCCAACCAAGATAAACCTTCTTTAAGAATAAAACACTAATTTGTCTCCAGCATCTGTTAGCACGCAGGTCCAATCTCTTATGCAAATCTCACACCTGCAACACATGAAGAGGATCAAGGCCCCCTCCTCCTGAGTAGACCACGTTTTACCCTGATACTCTCCTTCCTGCATGCCCTAGGATGGGGATGGTCCTGGGTCCTCCTCTGACTGCTCAGGCAGCCTCTGCCCTTCCCCAGCCTCCTCCACCACCTCTGGAGCCACACTTCCACTCCCTGTTGGCTGTTCCTCCTGTTCCTCTGGGTCAGTCTCCACCAGGGGCATGACATTTTTATGATAGTATTTGTTTAGGAGACGCCCAGAGTTGGTTATCCGATGAATGGCTATTTAAATATTTTAAATAAATAAAAAGAAAATAATATTGTGCAATCCAATTCCTAGTCAAGGAAAAGAAAGAGAGTTCAATCATGCTTATCCAAAATAATCAAAAAAGATTAAACAATTTGATTTGGATTGTTCTGTGTGTTTGAATTTTAACTGCTGGGTATCTTCAGATTCTTATGGGAACAGAACTTGTGGACAAAAAGAAGTGACAACATAACTTAGCAGAAACTGGATTGCTACATCAGTAGTAATAGCCAAAGGAACCAACGCAATAAGATGAATATATTAGCAATTATAATACATGATATGTTAAAGGGGTCATGATGGTATCAATTTGCAATACTGTTCTTCGGTTTGAGTACATATTTTGCTTCTGAATTACACATGGTCCTCGACTTATAACGCATTCAGTTACAACAGCACTGCAAAAATGTGCCTTATTACCTTTTTTCACACTTATGACTTTGGCAGCATTCCCCAATGTCATGTGATCAGAATTTGGACAGTTGGCAATTGGCACGTATTTATGACAGTTGTGGTGTCTGAAGTCATGTGATCCCCTTTTGCAACCTTCTGACAAGCAAAGTCCGTGGGGAAGCCAGATTCACTTAACAATCACGTTACTAACTTCATTGCAGTGATTCACTTAACAACTGTGGCAAGAAAGGTCACCAAATGGGGAAAAACTCATTTAACTGTCTTACTTAGCAACTGGAATTTTGGACTCCATTGTAGTTGTAAGTCAAGGGCCCACCTGTAGTTATATGCTTAAACACCCACTCAATTGAGGCCTCTTTTAATTTCATGATACCGTAGTACATTATTTAAAATGATGAATTTTAAACTCCTAATTTTCATGTCACGTCCCATAAAAACTCAGAATACCTTACCTACAACCACTAGCAAGGTCCATATTAAATAGATTCCACTGTTGAAGCAGGTTGCATATTGTCGGAATAAGCACATACATATAGGGGGCAGGACAAAAAACAAGACGTTGCTTATCTAGAGAGAAAAATAGAA